>NC_032009.1:4490391-4529266 GCF_001865875.1 Lupinus angustifolius | reverse complement strand
GTTGAATGCAGAGCTTAATAATGGTGTTAAGTTGTTTGCTCCAAGGAATTTGTTGGAGGCCACTCGAATTACAAGATTGCAAGAAAGAAGCATTATGTTGCTGCAGAAACGAGCACAAAAATTTACCAATTTGATGCCTTGGCAAAACAGAAAATGTGGGACTCCTTCTTTTGACAACCAATTGGGAAAATAAAATTGCACCAGAAGGGATACAAAAGGGCATTCTGGGCAAGCCAAGCTACACCTTCCAGACAAAGCTAACCCCTAAGGCAGTGGATGAACATACGACCAAGAATCTATGCGTCTTCTATCATGGCAAGTATTCACCTAATCATGATTGTTCTCAAAGAAAGAAATTGCAAGTTTTCTTAATGGAAGTGGATGGGGATGATAATTCGAGGTTACTTAATGGGGTTGAGGACTTGGCAATTCCTAAAGTTGCAGAAGATACTCCTAAGGTGTCCTTAAATGCCATCCAAGGAGATTCCTTATATCTTATGATGAGGATTACAGGTTGGATCGGCAAGAAGCAGATTCTTGTCATAATAGACACATATAACACCCATAATTGTGTCAATCAAAAGTTGTGTCAAGAGAGCCTTGGTCAACTTCAGAATCTCCAAGCTGTGCAATAAATATAGCTAATGGTGGAGTTAGTCAAGGCCAAGGCATATATGATGTTATCAAATGGAAGATGTAAGGGTATGAATTTCAAACCTCTGTTATTGCTATTCCTTTAGATAGTTGTGATCTCATATTGGGGATGCAGTGGTTTAGACAGTCGGGAATTATTTCATGGGATTTTACAAACTTGATAATGGAATTCTTTGTTGGCAAGACTAAAGTTCACTTAGTTGTTGATAAGGTGAAAGATGGTAAGGTAGTACCTGTTGCAAGATTGAATAAACTTCTTGTTGAAGAAAAACATTACTTAATGTTGCAATTATTACCATGTTCTAATAATGTGGTTTGCTGCTCTGTGTTAACAAGAATGGTGGGGAACTCCCAGTTTGAAGATGTCAAGGAAGGCTTGCTGGCAGAGTACCTAGATGTGTTTGAAGAACTAAAGAAGCTACCATCTTTCAGGGACTTGCATGACCATCACATTGTCTTGAAGCAGGGGTCCAATCCTAAAAGCTTAAGGCCTTAGAGATACCCTCCTACCCAGAAGGATATTATAGACATGATGGTGAAGGAATTATTGGATTCAAGTGTGATGCAACCTAGTTCTTCACCTTTTCTCTTTCTAGTGGTCCTAGTTAAAAAGAAGGATGAAAGTTGGAGAGTGTGTGTGGATTATAGGAGACTTAATGCCATGGCAGTCAAGGCTAAGTTCCCTATTCCTTTAGTGGAGGATTTATTGGATGAACTTGGTAAGGCTATGGTGTTTTCTAAGCTAGACCTTAGATATGGATACCACCAGATCATGATGAGACTTGAGGATGTTGAGAAGATTGTATTCCGAACTCATTCAGGGCAATATGAATATATGGTGATGCCCTTTGGATTGTCTAATGCTCCAACTACTTTTTAGAGTACTATGAATGTTATATTTGCTGAACTATTGAGGAAATGTGTTTTAATATTTTTTGATGATGTCCTTGTCTATAGCCCTTCTCATACAAATCACTTGGTACATTTGAGGCAAATTCTTTCTATTTTGAGAAGCAACCACTTTTTTGCTAAGAAAAGCAAGTGTGCTTTCTTCACCTCTAGAATTGAGTATCTTGGGCATTTTATCACAGCTGAAGGGGTCTCCATTGATCCAACAAAGATTCAAGCTGTGCAGGATTGGCCTTTCCCTCATAATGTTAAGCAATTGAGGGGATTCTTAGGATTAACATGGTACTATAGAAGGTTGATAAAAAATTATAGCATCTTGGCATCTCCCCTAACAGTTTTATTTATGAAAGATGCATTCTCATGGTGATCTTGCTTTTTGTCAACTCAAGGTTGCTTTGGTTAATGCACATGTGTTGGCTATTCCAGATATGAGCCAACCTTTTGTATTTGAAACTAATGCCTCAAAGCTAGGATAAGAGTTGTGCTTATGCAATATACACATCTTGTTGCTTTCATTAGCAAGGTATTATCCCCAAAAAATATGTTGTTATCTATTTATGATAAGGAATTACTTGCTCTAGTTCATGCAGTGTCTAAATGACACAAATATCTTTTAGCTTTGCCTTTCAATATCTTAACTGATCAACAAAGTTTAAAGTACCTAATAGAGCAGAGACTTTCAACACCAGCTCAATATAGGTGGGTTACTAAGTTAATGGGTTTGTCCTATACCATTCTATACAAGAGAGGCAAGGAAAATATTGATGCAAATGCACTATCTAGAGCCTCTCATCGAGAATTGTTGTAGTTAACTGTTTCAGACATTTCTTCAAAACTATGGGACCAATTCTGGTAGGTTACAATGGCTGATGAGGCTTGGCAAAGCATAAAGATTGATCTTCTGCATACTCCAGTTGTGCAATCTAAGTTCAGGTTGGTGGATGGCCTAATATTCAAAGGACATAAGCTATTAGTTCCTCATGATTTAGGGATGTAATCTTGCAATGGTTACACACATCTCATTAAGGAGGACATTCAGGAATTTGTGCTTCTATGCATAGAGTGAAATTTATGTTCTATTGGAAGGGTTTAAGTAAAGATGTAACTTCCTTTATTCAGAAGTGTGAGACTTGTTTGAAATGAAAATATGACACTACAACCAACCCTGGTTTACTTCAACCCCTTTCTTATTCCAGATTGTGTATGGGTTAGAATTTCAATAGATTTTATTGAAATCTTACCAAAGTCCAAGGGGAAGTATACTGTATGGGTGATTATTGATAGATTGAGCAAGTACGCTCATTTTATTGCTCTATCTCATCCATTTTCAACTTTAGACTTGGCTGAGATCTTCGTCAAGGAGATATATCGTCTGCATGGGGCCCCTGCTAACATAAACATTGATATGGATCCTCTATTTACTAGCAAATTTTGGATTACTTTTCTGCAACAATTAGGAGTCACACAAAGCATGTCCATTGCCTACCATCCCTAATCAGATGGTTAGAGTGAAGTTCTCAATTGTTGTTTAGAGCATTATTTGAGATACATGACTTGACAAAGGCCTAAGAAGTGGGCTACTTGGTTGACATTGACTGAATGGTGGTAAAATACCACTTATCACACGACAATTTAAATGACCCTTTATGAGGTGTTGTATGGGAAATCTCCACCTATTTATTTGCCATATTTTCCTCAAAGCACACTGGTTGAAGCAGTGGATTGTAGCTTTGTGGCTAAGGAGGCTATAGTCACTAAATTGAAGTTTAATTTGGCACAAGCTCAAAAGTGGATCAAGCACTTAGCTGATAAACACAAGACTAAATGAGTTTTCTAGGTAGGAATTTGGTTATATACTACACCCGTATAGACAACATCCAGTGCAGTTCCATGCTACTGAAAAGTTATCTCCTCATTATTATGGTCCTTATTAGATTCTGCATCGTGTGGGTGAAGTGGCTTACACCTTATGTTTGCCTCCTGATTGCAAAGTTTATCCCACATTTCATGTCTCTCTTTTGAAGGCTTGTGTTGACTCCTCTATTCCTTGTCATATGTTATCAGAGATGTGGAACAATTTGGATGTGGTATGGGTTCCATTTAGAATCTCTGATCGTCGTATGACCAAGTGGAATCATAGAGTTGTCACTAAGGTACTGGTTCAATGGCAATAAGAACCAATTGAGGAAGCTACACATGAATTGTTATATGATTTGTAGGTGAAATTCCCAACAATTGATATTGCTGCTACTCCTTGAGGACAAGGAGGAATTTAAGGGGAGGGATTTGATATGAATAAATTAGGTGAGGTAGTTAGGAAAGTTTGAAATTAGGTTGGTAGTTAGAATTGGCGAGAAAGTTGTAATTTGGTTGATAGTTAGAATTGGTGGGAAAGTTAGTTAATGTTAGTTGTAATTGGATTAGTGGTTGTAAGGCGAAAATAATGATTGTAGGAGGTACTTTTGATGAATATACACTTTCCAGATTCTAAACCTTCTATTTTATCTCTTTCTTTCTCAAATTGTCCCTTTTACATCTCTTTTCCTTATCATTGTTTGTGAGTTGAGTTTTGAGGGGAAGGAAAAGAAATGAAAGGCTTCAGACCATCCCACCAGTGTATTTTATGACTTTCAAATCTTTAATTTCCTCTCTAAAACTCAACTCACAAACAGACCCTCAAGGTTTGTCTTAGTGTCCAATCTCTTTTGAAGTTAAGAACAAGATTTCAAATTTGAGGTAAATAGAAAATATGTTCTGACTACTAAGCTTTTCATGATTTAACATGTTCTCTTCCTTCATTTGTAATTTTTTTCAATATCCTTATATATGTATGTGTTTATGATTTTACTACGAATTATAACGTCGAGTGCATGCATTTAATATGTTTTGTGTTCCCCATTGCAGACAAAAAATGGCAAACTGAAACCAGGACAAGAAACATGATGATTTTCTGTGAAGGAGACATCTCTAAACATTATTGCTGGAAGAGTGGTCAGTCATGATAGGCTTCTCACCTACTTGACCTTGTTGAAAAATTGTACTTCTTGTTTGCTAGAGTTGTGAAGGTCAAAATCTTTGTACTATTATTCGTTTTATTCAAGTGTGAAGTCTCGTATTGAAGTGAAAGAGTTTATAAGTGGAACTTGCCCATGAAACTAATGCCTTAAGCTTTTGGGTCAAAATGTAGTATCAAACCAACTTACATTCTTCTTTCAAGTTCTGGGATCCAGTTTCCAAAAAAGTGGTGTTGAGTAGAGATGCAATGTTTGATGGAGATTTCATGCTGAAATAGTCTATTTTGACAGAGGTTCCCAAGCCAAATAGAGAAACTGAGATTAGATATGATTCCAGTAAGCAATAAAATCGTTCAAGTCAAGAACATGATGATTTTTAGGCGTATAATTCAGGTGGGCAAGAGTACGTACTTGCTAGAACAGGGAAAAACATCCTATCAAACCTCTAAAGAGATATGACTTTGAGGATATGACTTTAGTTGCTCTCCATATCAGTTTAGGAGATTCATGTAGCTTTTAGGAGGCTATAAACAACCAAGAGAAAGAAAAATTGTTGTGTGACATGATGAAGGATGTGAGGTCTTTACACAAGAACCAAACTTGGGAGCTTGTCCCATTACCCCAGACAAGCATGAAGTTGGATGCATGTGGATTCATAAGAGGAAGCCAACAATATTAGAAAAAGAAGGGGAAAAGTACAAGGCTCGTCTTGTAGCAAAAAAGTATTCACATTAGAAGGAGATCGACTTTAATGATATTTTCTCCCCAGTGGTGAGATATACTTCTATTAGGGTAGTGCTTGCCTTGGTAGAGTCACTTGGTTTGCAAGTTAAAGAAGTCTATATGGTTGAAGTAGTCTCCCAATAAGTGGTACAAATGGTTTGACACTTATATGTTGAAGCTTGGTTTCAAACATTGTGAGTATGATTTTTGTGTTTATGTGAGAAGCCTTGATGATGATTCTTGTATTATTCTACTAGTTTATGTTGATGATATGTTGATTATTTCTAATCATTTGAGTGATATCAACGAGTGGAAAGTCATGCTGGACAAAAAGTTTGGTTCTATCTTCGATGACCTTAATATTCTCAAATTCTTATGGATTAATAGCATTGTAGGGAGCAGGGGAATGGTCGGGATTGTATTGGATAATTGGGCTTCCATGAGATTGCAAACTTGTTCCTAAGGATGATATATCAATCTAGGCGACAAGCTTATCTCATGCCATCGCATACATAAGTCAGTAATCCATGTAAACATGATCCTTTCCTTCTTCTATGATTGTTTTAGTCGAGTTCAATAATATTAATTTTAAAACCAATTTTCAAATCGTGAGCACTCTTACCTTAAAATTATTTATGTATAATGTAAATGATACGAGGATATATTTTTTTATGCATGGAAAGTACATGCATGCTACTCTTTTTTCTTTTTTGAATGCATATGAAGATGTATGAATTGATTAATTTTTTCTTTTTTAGATAACTTATTGTAAAAGATGAAAAGTTATGTATAGAACCATAATGTTGTAAATGCAATATTTGAATGATTTATTTTTATTTTTGATGAGTGCATGTATGAATAAGTAGATGAATATATACATTTATGACTTTTGACTGACTGAATGTATGAATAGATGAATGCTTGGATGAATGATGTATTTTTTGTTGGGTGAATGCTTGAATGATTAGTTTTTCTAAATGAATGGATGTTTGTATCGGTGCATGAATGATATACATGAAGATGATGTGTCATGATGTCAATTCACTTTATATGACCCTATGGTGGATTAGACCCTATTTTGTAGAAATATTGCCTTAGTTACAATGTAGTAAAATGTCGTGATGGATTTGGTATCTACCATATTGTTAATGTAAACTTAGAATTAAGCGATATAACTCTAAGCTTATGAAGATGATGGAAAAATTATCTCTGGGGTGATGAGACTATCATCAGGTATGTGATAAATAGAAATGAACTATAGCCTGAAATTAAATGGTATAACTCTTGCCTTACTGCTACGATATGAAATTCAACCCTAGGGTGTTGAGCCATTGAAGAGTATGCTATAAATGTGATTTCTGCCTAGGGTATTGATCTCATCGAATGATATGTTATAAATGAAATTTATCCCGAGGGTGTTGATCCCATTGAAGGGTATTCTATAAATGAAATACATCTATAGGACGTTGAATCCATAAGATGGTATGTGATTATTGGAAATTAACTATATTATGAAATTAAATGATATAACTTTAGAATTATTGATGTGATATGAAATTCAACTCTAAGGTATTGAGCCCATCGAAGGGTCCATTAATGAAATTTATCCCCAAGATATTTAGTTCTTCGACGGGTATGAGATGAAATTAGTCGTCCTTGTGACACAAGGATACTAGAGTGCAATGACGTCATTATAACACAAAGGCATGGTCACTTTTAAGGGATACAACATTCCAATTTATGAATGACGAGAGATAAAAAAAATAGGTTGTGCTTTCTAGTGTCCTGGAAAGGTACATTTACAAGGTTTTTGAAAATTCTAGAGGTCACAATTCTATGGTGAGGTATTAGGTCTTGTTTAAGGTGGACTCGAAAAAATCTCTAAACTTATATGTCATCAGACTGCACCCATTCTTGAAAGAAATAATATCAAATATCGTAGGTTAGAAACAAGAGGAATTTAGCACCTCAAGCAACTAACTCACAATACCAAAAACAATTTGGGTGGTCCATCACACTAATATCAAATTTTATGCTAAGCCAACACCGAAAAAACAGATGTCCCTACTATTTCAATCCAAATCTCTAATACCCAAATTCATGGCATAAGTGTATGAAAAATCAAATGAATTGTGTTAGTATGTGAGAAAGAATACAAACCTTTATTGAAAAAATAATTTAATCACACCCACAAAAGATGCAAAATGATGATGTATGAGTTTGAACATATAATTAATTCAAGGCGAACTAAAACCATATAATTTTTTTTTTAAAATAAAGATGTTTAAGTCCATGCATTTAACAACAGTGGGTTAGACTCAATCAAGGGTATTTTTCTAGTAGAGTTGCTAGTTGTTACGACTCAATTTTCAATTAAATACAATCTCTGTAAGTGAATCATCTCCCTTATTAAAATTTTA
The DNA here is from genome assembly GCF_001865875.1 of Lupinus angustifolius. Taxonomy (NCBI): domain Eukaryota; kingdom Viridiplantae; phylum Streptophyta; class Magnoliopsida; order Fabales; family Fabaceae; genus Lupinus; species Lupinus angustifolius. The sequence goes on along the minus strand of NC_032009.1, from coordinate 4,521,546 downwards.
ATTTTTAAAAGAATGATTTTCTTCATAAGTGTTTTTAGTTCCAAATGATAAAATGGATTAGATATCCATCCATATGTGAACACCCAATTTTGTCCCGCCAAAATATTCCAAAACTGCTTTTTTAGTGAAAAAATAAATTTTCAATAATAATATTTATTAAAATTAGAAAATAAATAAAATAAAAGTTGAAGCTTCTAGATTGAGTTTGAATCCTAAAATAAAAGCAGAAAACTAGTAATAGTCCTTGTATTTTCTGAAAAAAAAATGACAGGATAAATACCAGATGAAGGTACTTATAAGTTTGTTATACCTTTTTAAATTAATCAATTAATAAATTTATAAAATTAAAAAAATAAAATAAAATTCGGGTTGTTAAAGTTAGCTTTGATAATTATAGGTGTAATTTCGTTTTTATTTAAAAAAACCAAGAGCGTATTCTCTAAATAGAGTATCTAGTGGTTACAAATAGCCCTTAAAAATAAAAAAATGAAAATTAAGATTAAAATTGATTGAGAATAAATAAGATTAAAAATACGTAACAAAGTTTAGAATAAATAAAATGGGTTAAGATGCTAATCCCTAAAAAATATGTAACCAAATGAAAGTTGTTACCATTGTTTGTTTTAAATAATACTCTTAGGTCATTAGGTTAGTAACCAGAAAAATACTAGAGAAAAACTATCATAGTGATACCATAAACATACACTCTTTTTGTTCCTCGGGATCTATGCATATCTTCAAATTTACTTTCTTTTGACTTTTATTTTGGTTGGCAGAAATTATTGGATCATTTTTGCCTTTAATTCATCAAACACAGATACCCAAAAATATGAGAAACACAAAGAAATAAACAAAAAAATAAAAAATAAAAATAAAAAATTAGAGAGAAAAAGGCAAGAGGAGAACAACACAAGGAGTAGCAAAAGAGGTCATTAAATGTTAAGATTAGCAGGTTAGTAAGAAATTTGGTGCAAACCCTTTCTTCCTTCTTCTTTAGCACTGCAAACCCTTCTTTTAATGCCTACATTCCTTTTATTTTGTCGAGTTTTCTTAAAGATTTTTGCCTTTGTTTTTTATATGTATAAAAAATAAGGAGGAATCCACTTTCAAGAGTAAGTTTTTTAAATTTACTCCCCATCGTAGTCATCAATTCTAGGGAAATCCAATGATTTGAATTAGTTAGTAGATCTAAATCATTAAATATTCCTAGAATTGAAAACTAGGATAAGGAGTAAGTTTTAAAAACTTAGTCTTGGAGTAAGTGGATCTCCACTCATTAAAAATTATAAGAAACACATCCGATGAAATCTTATGAATTTAATAAAAATGCATTAACCATTAACAATTATAAAAATGCTATCTTGTGAGGCTAATAGGAATTGACAAGTATATATAATAATACTAATAATAATAATAATAATAATAATAATAATAATAATAATAATAATAATAATAATAATAATAATAATAATAATAATAATAATAATAATAATAATAATAATAATAATAATAATGCTATATTGTGCAATGTCTTTTAAGTGAAGAAATGAATGTGCCTTTTATAGGCATTCTAGACCGCCAAGCTTCACTTCATGGCCGCTTGGCGCACTGGTCCAAACTAGTGGGTCAACAACTTGTCCCATCTTAGGAAGCTAGCTTGGACAGCCTATTGTGGGCTAGGTTACATGCATGGTGACACCTCCTACTTGCTTGTTTATAACATATGTCATGCATGAGGTCATGTGATTGGCCTTCAAGTAAAGAATAGGCAAGTTGCTTGATGAGTTGGCCAAGCTCTCTTCAGGGCAAGGTTTCTGACCTGTCTGGCCGCCCAACTTGAGCTTGACCCACGCCCAGCTGCTTGGTTCCTTTATGGTGAAGGAACCAATCTTTTTTCATGGATGGGTTTGGTCTTGGCCGCTTAGCTTAGGTAGATCCACGCTTGGCTGGTTGGTTTCTTCATGGTGAAGAAACCAACCTTTCTTCATGCCGAAACAACCTTTGTTCCATGATTTTTGAGTTGATTTTAGTTGGTTACTTAGCACTTTTGGGAATGATTTCTTCAAGCCTAAGTCATATTTTTGGTGACAAGCTTAAGCACACAACATGCCATACTTAGCTTGTTTGTTTTGAGCTTTTTCCTTTGGACTTTTGGCTATTGATTTGGAATTCATTCTTGGCTTTCTTCTAATTTAATTAATTTCCTACAAAATTCAAGGGAAACTTGGACAAGAGGTGATCAAAAATTATATTTGTCAAATAATGCAAAACTTATCTAAAAAGTGTTGAATTAAGTTGGTTTCCACATTTTTGCATAGGATAAGTGCAATAAAAAGTATATGAAAATGAGGTATTTTTGGCATGTATCACACATACATTTATTAATGTCTGTTGTGCCCTGGCCGACTAGGGCGGAAAGGCACATACGAATGTAAGCATTATTGGGTGCCAACAAGGTAAATCACACCTAGAGGGGTGAATATGTGTAGCGGATCACTAGTCCCGCATTTATGACAAATGCACAAAACAGAAAGCTAATGCTGTTAATCGATTATTAACCTTGTTAATCGATTATTCACAACTCGAGTTAATCGATTATTAACAACTTTAATTGATTATACTGTATCTTGTTGTTCTTGAAAACCAGATTTCTTGCAAAGCAAACAATGGTGTTTAACAATTTTTATTGCCCTAAATTGATTCTTGATTTTAACACACGTTATTAAAAGTAAGCACAAATCACATAAATCAAACAATTAAGAAATCAATAAATACTGAAATGTTAAAGAGTTAGGGAAAGAATAATGCTCAAGGATTTTTATCCTGGTTTGTTTGCAGGTCCACTTGTCAACTATTGGAAAATAATCGTTTGGTACAATCACACTTCCAATACGCCTAGCAAGAACTTCTATCTTGAATTCGATGAGCCTACTCACTCGGTTTGACTTCACAATTTGCCTACTCGGATACCACACCTTTCGTGATTTTGCCCCCAACTGAAGGGTCGCTCTATCCAAGACTTCCTTCCCTCATGAAGACACAAATTCTCTTTTCACGATGATACTAACACATCAAGAGAACTGATCCTTGTTTTGCACAATGTTTGCCGAGTTATTGACACACACTTAATGTGCGGTATAGCCTCTGAACTTAGCTCTAAAAGCCTCTACAAAACTCTCACAAGAAGCCTAAAACTAAATGTGACGTAATGTAGTGTTTTTTCAATGAATGAAAACTAAAGCACTTTAGGAAACATTTTTCTCTCTTTCTCTCTTTTCTCTTAAGAAAACAATGCAAGATTTCACAATATCTTTCACTCAAAGAATATGCAAGATGATATGAAATTTTTGTATTTAGAATCTTGGTTTTCTTTCTCTCAATGAAAATTATGAATCTTCTTAATAATGCACATGAGTTGAAAATACAACTTTTATATGAAACTGATTTTACCTGACATTAATTGATAATATATTATCGTAATATATTAACGTGTTTATGCAAAACTGTTTTTCTGTTAAGGCTTAATCGATTAACAATCTCTTCACTCGATTAAAAAGCCAGAAACCTTAGGATGTTAGCGAGTGTAACTCCTTTAATCGATTACGCAATCCTTAATCGATTAACGAATTTCCACAAAACATAATCGATTAATATTTATGAATTTTGTTTTCATTAATGCATGGTAAACACTCTGTATGATGAATGAACATGCAATACATGATTTTGAAATAGTTACAACTTTAATGCACAAAAACCAAGTATGCGTAATGCTTATGCATGATCCTATTTATCATATATGTTTGGATGTTATGCCTCAATCTATATGGATTCATTTTAATCTCTGATGAGACTTCCATCCAACTTTTACCTAACCTAGACTCAAAACTAGGCAATCATCTTAGGATTTCTAGGATATAAAAATAATCCTAAGTCTACGATGTTGACCTCTAGTCTTTGGCATGTTGTTTATTGTGATGTCCATATCTTCAAGCTTCCATTTAAATCCTTGTCTTCATCAAAACTATGTAGGTCAACCATAAAGGCAACTTTGACTATTTGCCATTTCAATCCCCCCCTTTTTGATGATGACAAACTCTAAACAATCCTTTGCTTGAATAGCTTGATGCTGAACAACAAGTGTTTGCAACGATCGAATCAGAATGCGTTACTCCCACTCACTTTGTTCTCCCCCTCAATCCATGTAGGAGGTGATATAGGATAGCACTCGTAATACTCCAAAATTAGATGTAGAAGCTCAAATACAACCTGCAAAAACACTCAAACAACACTTTCTCCCCCTTTTGGTATGATAAAAAAGCAATGATATTATATGATAATAACAACCAAAAGTAAGGAAAGATTTCATATAGTTTACTAGTCTTAATTGATTAAATAATCAAGGATAATCGATTAAGTAGTTTCTTAAAGAATTAAACATGTTCAAAGTTGTTGCTTTTAATCAATTATTAGCAAGGGTTAATCGATTAAACTGAATATAAACAAATTATGGCAGAAACACATTGCAAGATATATACAGATTTGTGCAATTATACAAGTGAACATAGAATGATTAATGATATAGAATGTATCACAAATAGAGCATATGAACCATTCAAATAGATCAAGCTATAGTTCTTACATAACCAAATTAAACAACAAAATTACGAGATATAACGAAGAGAGTGCATGAACTACATAATAGGTTCAAACATATTACAACCAAACCAACAAAATACATTCTCAAAAGACACACACACCCTACACTCTAGACAACCCTATCTAGGCTAATCCAAAGGTGGTGGTGAATATCCATGCGTGATACACACAATGAAGAGAACGCGATCAAGATCCATGGTTAATCTCTCCTCCTACTTTTGGAACTCAACCGATATTGAGTCTCTCAAAGACTGAAAATGGCCATCAATATGCACATTTAGGCGTTTTTCCATGACATCCAAGGTTGCTAGCCCAAACGATGGTTCCTGAGGCATAGTAGTAGCCTCGGCTTGTGATTGTTCAGGGTTTGGCTCACTAGGCTTTGCAGCAATTTCTTCATCAGATGAGTCTCCGTTCATATTGGCATTGTGATCCTCTTGATACATCCATACATGACCAAACTTGTAAATGCCCATTTTGTGAATGAGATTGTCACCTACTAGGTGCTCTCGAGAATTAGTAACCATGACGTTCACATCTAACGTGTTGATTTCCAGATAATCGATAACACAGGAGATGAAAACCCCATAAGCAAGCAGCCTCGAAGAAGATGAAGCTATACCATTCACGACCTTCAAAATTTTAGCAAGCCAATTAACCGCAATTCCTTCTCTTATAGCAATCATCAGCTGAGATCATTGATGGTCGGTGGAGCATGGTTTGTGTCTCGCTGAACCAAAATGTACGCAATTAAGTAGTGAAATAGTCGATTTTCAATAGATAATGACCTAACCTTGGTCAATTCACCTTGTACATGTAAATGAGGTCTTCTTAAACATGATTTATACATTTCAATAGCATCAAATGAGTCCCATAACTCATTGTTCTAATAACCTAACATAGATCCTTCACTGGATAGTCCTCCAACATCCAAAAATAGTTCCTCATCCAAACTAATCATTTTCCCATAACCATTAAAACATATTCCCCATTCTTATACCGGAAATTACTGTAGAATTCGCTTATGAGTGATGGATATATTTTACCTTTTATTTCCAAAAATTGATTTGCTCATTGGGATTCTAATCCATGGAAGAACTCAAATCATTGTTCCACCATCCAAGCAATATCCGCATAACGAATATAGGTCTGTTTCCTTCCTTGAAATTTGGCTAGTCTAGCTTCTTCAAGGGTTGGAGAATAGTAGGGGTCACCATGGTTCTTTCTTCCACCTTGAGCAGAAGATGAACCTATGTCCACACCTATTGAATGCTTAGCAGTGGTCTTCACCCTTCTTGGACGCGGTTCTCTCATAATTTATAAGTAATAGAGTTATTAATCGATTGAATAATCGATTTTTCGAATTTGGGATTAGGGTTTCTAAAAGGGGAAAAACTAGGATTTTGGATTTTGGTGAAATTGAAGACTCTAGGAAGATGGAAATGATGTAGTAGGAATCAATTTTGCTACTATTGAGGTTGAGATCACTTAATTTTAGGAGAAATCCAAAAGGGGGAAGCAAAGAGGTTTTAGGGTTTTAGTGTAAAATGACGTAGAACAACACCGAAATATGTTATATGCGTTCTGTTAATCGATTCAGATGAGTGTTAATCGATTAAATAATTTAAAAAATTCAATTTTCAGAAATTTGAGCCCAAACAATCGATTAAACAACTTGTTAATCGATTAAAATAAGGTAAAAACTTATTTTCTAGCTACTGGAACTCAGATTAGTCGATTAAAACACAAAAAAATTGATTAAGAACAGAACTATGACAAATTGTAGTGCATTTGTGAGATTTCTAGGGGATGCTAAGATACTATACTCAAGACACTAACCTAAAAGGTATATGATACATTAAAGAAGTATTAAAAAAATCATGAATTTAGTTAACCATATGAATCATGCATTCATAACAAGTATCACACATAAGCATATATCAAAGATCAAGTTAAGGCATACAATACCCAAAAGCAAACAAGTTGAGATATTTTTCATCAACAATACCAAGTTCTCTAGGTAATTCAAAGAATGTATCGCATAGAAGAGATTTGGTGAAATTATCGGCCAATTGCTTTGAGGTTTCAACAAATTCAAGAATACAATCACCTTTTTGTACTTGATCTCTTAAAAAATGGTGTCTTATCTCAATATGCTTAGTTCTAGAATGCAAAATTGGATTCTTTGATAGGTTGATGGAACTAGTATTATCACACTTTATCGGTATTTTCACAACCTTTAGAGTGAAGTCTAATAGTTGCTACTTCATCCATAATATCTGAGCGCAACACACGCTGACGACAATGTATTCCGCTTTGGCGGTATACAAAGCAAATCATGATTTTTACTATGCCAAGATACTAAGGAGCTGCCCAAAAGGTGGCAAGTTCCACTAGTACTTTTCTAGTCCAAGTTACATCCCATGAAGTTAGAGTTGGATTACCCTATCAAGGATAATGAGGCATCCCTAGGATACCATAAACCAATAGATAATGTCCTTTTAGATACTTCATAATACGTTTTACAACACTAAAATGCAATTCCTTAGGAGATGCTTGATATCTCGCGCACATACATACACTAAACATAATATCGAGACGACTAGTAGTTAGATAAAGAAATGAACAAATTATGCCTCGATATTTTGTTACCTCTATAGCTTTACCTCTTTCATCCTTGTTAACATAACAGGATGATGCTAGAGGTGTCGTTGCTTCTTTGCATTTTGTCCATCTTGAACTTCGTAGAAGGTTCTTGCAATATTTCGTTTGGTGAACGAATATCCCACTGCTCATCTTATTAAATTTATCCTTGAGTGATAGATCAAGAAACTTTGATCGATAACTCGTCATATGCCTCGAATATCCACTATCCAAATACAAGTGTTGTCCCTATGTTCGAAGGCATACCTACAAAGCAAATTACTTGGCTTATTTGAGTACCCAAGTTATATTGGTTCCCTTCTTGTTAGTAACCAAGGGATCTAGTCCCTTTTGCACCCATACATATCTACCACTTGGCACACCATATTTTCTAACATAGTAAGATATCGATGTATGACCATATGTACCACAGTAAAAGCAAGTAGGCATGTCATATTTAAATTTATTATGCATGTGAGCTACTCGTTTTCTATATGGTTTTATATTATTATTATGTTTGTAGCCTAGACCATCATGGTTACCTACATTTTTAGAAGCTGCAAGCAAGTTGTTTAGGTTTTGACTACTATAGGTGAACTTAGCTAATTTTTCTTTCAATTCAAAATTTTCAACATTTAAAATATCACATTGTTCACATATAGGAGCCTTAATTAATATAGTAGAGCAAGTACATGAGACACAAGAGTAAATAAGGCCTAGAGTCTCATTTTCTAGTTTAAGTTCATTTAATTCTTCTTGCATTTTCACAATTTTCTTTTCATGCAACATGATGACTCTTTTCCTATCTAAAATAATTTTAGCTAATTTCTTTAACTCCTCATGTTTCTCAACAAAAGCACTATAAAGTTCATCATACGTAGGAGACTCTTCAAAACATGAAGAAGTGTCAGAATATTGTATCTTATTTGTGTCATCCTGATCCATTGAGCTGCCAACTTATTGAGTATTTTCCATTAGACACAACTTGGTAGACTCCTCTTCGGATGTGCTTGATGTTTTTTCGTCCTCCAGAACATCCCAAACTATAGATGCTTTCTTGGAATTGAATTCTCGAGGATTGTTCTTGTTGTTCTCAACTTTCTTAAGGTAGCTCGGGCATTGATAGTGCATGTGTCTCGGTTTGCCATGCTCATGGCAAGTAAGGCGATCTTTAGGAACCATGCCCTTTCTAGTTGAGTCTCTCGCCTCTTTCTTCTGAAACCGTTTGAAACATCCTTTATTTTTGAGAAATTTACCGAATTTGCGAACCAAGAGTGGCAAGGTTTCATAATCTAAATCAGAATCAGAATTTTCATCATCTCTTTCTTCATGTTCTTGTGACATTGTGGCTTTGAGAGATAGTCCCTTTTGCTTTTGTTTGTTTCCTCATGCATGGTTAAGCGTCCCAAATCCATTTCATGCTCATGGCGTTTGTCGAAGAGAGTTGCTAGAGGCATTGAATCAAGATCTTTCGATTTCATAATTGCCATGACCTTGAGCTGCTAGTTCTTGTCAAGACAATGTAATACTTTCTTTGCTAGGTCACCTTTAGAAAAACTCTTATCTATAGTAACCAAATGGTTAACTATACGAGTGAATCTTTTTTGCATATCACTTATCAATTTATTTTGAAACATTCAAAATAACTCATATTCGTGTGTTAATGCATTTAGTGTCGCGTACTTAACTTCGCTGGTGCCTTCGTGGGTTACTTGCAAAGTGTCCCACATATCTTTCGTGCTAAGGCATTGTGAGACCCTAAAGAACTCGTCATATGATAAAGTAGAAGTTATATTGTTCTCAGCCTTAAGGTTGTGCTGGATTTTATGTTTCTCTTCATGAGGCCATAAGCCTTTATATTTTTCTTTAGGCTCACCATCCACCAAATGTAGTGAAGTAAAAGGACAATTGACAATAGATTCCCAAATATCTATTTCGATTGCCTTAATAACGATTGTCATACACACTTTCCAATAGGTGTACCCCTCACCACTGATTATCGAAGGGCAATAGAGGGATGCACCATCCCTGCCAAAAGGGTTAGTGGAACCTATAGTGAATATCCCTAGGATCAACGAATAAAGCGATCAAGCTAGCACTTTTGTACTAGCTTTGATACCATTTGTTGGGTACCAACAAGGTAAATCACACTTAGAGGGGGTGAATAGGTGTAGCGGATCACTAGTCCCACTTTTCTGACAGATGCAAAAATAAGAAGGCTACTGCTGTTATTCGATTATTAACCTTCTTAATTGATTATTTACAGCTCGAGTTAATCGATTATTAACAACTTTAAATGATTATACTGTATCTTGTTATTCTTGACAACCATATTTCTTGCAAAGGAAACAATGGTGATTAACAATCTTTATTGCCCTAAATTGATTCTTGATTTTAACACAAATTATTAACATTAAGCACAAATTACATAAATCAAACAATTATAAAACCCATAAAGACTTAAATGTAAAAGAGATAAGGAAAGAAGAATGCTTAAGGATTTTTATCCTGGTTCGTTTGTGGGTCCACTTGCAAACTACATCTAGACCTCTCTTCTAATCTTATGAGATTTTTCTTCACTATTGGAAAAATAATCGTTTGATACAATCTAACTTCCAAAACACCTAAAATAACTTTTCTCTTGAATCCGATGAGCCTACTCACTCGGTTTGACCTCTTTGTTATTTTAAATTTTATAATTTTTTTATTTTATATTTTTGACAAAATTGTGTGTTCATACTAACGGTACATATTTTTCAATTTCCACTTGGAGTTCAAATCCTACAAAGTGAATTGACATTGTTTCATGGTTGAAATAAAAAATAGACTTCTTCCTTCCTCTTCCCCTGCCAATTCCAAGAAAAACATTCATTTTAATCTTTCAAGATTTTCGTGTGTTCCACATTAGTTCATATTTCACCTCGTGACTATTTCTCAAACTCAACAAGGAAATAGTGAGTTCTTCTCCTTCTCTATGACATAGCACCACCACCATCCACTGCTATCTAGAGTCACTTAAATGTTATGTTATAAAATCATGTTTATGAATACTCTAAAATTTGCATGTTTACATTCTATTCATCATTGGAACCATGCCATTCATTCTTTCAATCATCATTTGAACCATGCCACCATAAACTTTGCATGTTTTCAAATATTGAAAGCAATGCCGATAAGAAGCAAAAGCATCACCACATTCAATACCTATAAGTATTTTAATGGGGATGTAACCTATTCTTCTATGTTAGAGGAAGTTGGTAGGAGTCTAGATCTCCTTGTTGAATTTTAGCATTTGCCAATCTTGAACCGCCTTAGGTGGGTATCTAAAATGGACTTTGACACTCAAGTTGATATTTACAAGTGTGTGTTTTAGATAGAGACAATAGATTGAGAATACTTATCATTCCCTTATGGGTGGCTTCACTATTTGTACCGAGGTATAATGGTCAATATATGGAAAATCTATCATCATTGTGGACGACATGACCTTGTCCTTTTCATCCTATCAGACTGACATCATTATGGATTTGGACTAGCTCTATTGCATGCACAATGTGACCTTTCCTACTACTCAAGTGGTGTGGTCTTGTCTTTGTCATGAAGGAAAATTTTCTAGCATAACATGTGCTTACTTGGCTCTGCTTTGTTATTGTTGTCCTTTACCTAGTTACGTTAGTCTTTCAAACATGACCAATAATCATTTTGGCTAGATCACATCCATCCATTGTTGTCATCATTCCTAGTGATTGATAGGACTTACACTAGAATGAAACAATTGCCCCTTGACTAGGGACACAGATCACTTGTCCCCATTCCTGTTCATTTTCCTGTCCCGGTCCAATAAAAAAATTGACACTTCATTAAAAAAAAGAATTTTAAAAACTTAAAGCAACATATGTGCATTACTTGAAAAAACCCTATTGGCTTGGGACATGGGGACACACTGATTTTGGGACAGGTGATCCCCATTCCTTCACCAGTAGCATGACGAATTTAAGTTTATCATCAGGCTCTAGTCATTTATTCTAGGTTGCTGACGGGAGTTCGAGTAGATCGTTGTGAAAACTTGTTTTTCGAGGGGCACATCGGTAGTTGTGCAAATCATAATTTCATTCAGCCGTGATTCATTCTTTCTTCCCTGAACATTTTAGGCGAATGTTTTTCGAATATTCCATCACTTGATTTCTTTGTGCATGGCCATCATTATTGTTGTTATGGCACTTAACACGTCATTGGTCGGGAGTTGATAACATTGCTACATTTTTCGTGATGCGTGTGAATGTAAGCATCTTTTATTCGTAAATCAATGTTATCGTTATAGTCATTATAGCTTCCATAAGTTTTGAAATTAATGGTAATAAGTGGTTGGGAGTAAAACGTGTTTTTTTTAACAAAGGAGTAAAAAATGGAATTTGAAGTAAATTTTCCAACTAAAAGGACTCAATTAAAAATTTGAAATTTTAATCCCAAGACCACTCTTACATACCACCACCGACTCGCGGTACATTGCAAAAGAATACCAACTTTTGCAGCCTATACCACCAACAAGAATTTCATTTCTGTTGGATGTTTGGTAAATTTTGATTGAGCTTGAGTAGTATTTTAAATTGCTCTTCACAATTATAATTGCAGGCACACAAATTTGTGATATTGGAAGTCTCTATGATGCACTCTATCATAATTGCAGCCGCATCTATTGCATTTTCCTCCAATTTTAAAAGACTGTAGGAAACGTAATTGTTACTACACTTTAAAAATCCGGGCTCTTAAATAACATTATGTCGGAATAGAGCATTAGTGCAAATAATTGATAAAGCAATTATACTACATCTGCTATATATGTATACTCTATTTCATCCATCTCATTTATGTTGTGTTTTTCTTGTTGATCTATTTCAGTTTTGCCATTATTGACCAGGTCAAAGACCATATTCACTTTCACACTTTAGCATTCTTTTAATATCCAATATACATTCGAATTTGAAAGATAATTCATCCCATGAGGGAATCATGATTTTCTCTCCCACATTCTTTAGTAAATATGAAATTTGTTTTTAGTCTTTACTAACGATGTGGTACGTAAAATAAAATTTATTATTAGCAATACTAATAGATTTAATTTTATAAATAAATAAATATGATGTCAGATAAAAGAATGTAATATTTATGCACTATCATTATAAAAATTTGTAGGTAATCATTATATCATCCACCATTCATTTAGATTTATTTTCTTGAAGAGTTAATGATAATTAAATATGAATAATAAATAATGTAATAACAAAGTATTAATACTCATAGACTATCAGTATATATTTTTTCTATGTATAATAATATAGATGATAAGACAACACATGGAATCATTGACATGACCTGCATAAGGCTATTATCAACATTTTTCATCCACACTAACACTATATTTGGTTTATGAAAAAAAAAGTTAAGAAAAGAAAAGTTAAGAAGAGAAAATGAGTAGAAAATGTGATAATTTTGTAGTTGTTCGGTATGGCAGGGAATGGAAGGAAAGTTGAGGGAAAAAATATAATTATAATTACAGAGAAAAATGTATATTGTAACAATGTATGAATTTTATATATTATCGTCATGTCATTTATCATTCATATTTAACATCATTGACTCTTCAAAAATAATAATAATACAAATGAATGAGATGATGTATATATTGTGTATAAATCTTATGAAAGTGCGCATGTCAAGAGGAGCACTTTGGAAAGCTCTCTCATTATATGTCATGGTTTTGATGAGGACAACTTGTGCTAATAAGAGCTTGAAGATCATCAACAAATCAACTTGCTTAAGTCTTTTGATTGGTACCAGACTTAGACTAGAGTCTAGTTTAGGTTGAGTCTAAGGCTTAGGTAACCTTAACACATGTCTCATATGCATAAAACTTTAAATCATTTCATCTTTGAGATATGTCATTCATAATATGTTCATGCATCACATAAATACATGTATCTGTGCATCCTAGGCATAAACTTAGTGTTAAACATGTATGAATCAAGTGCATAACATATTTGAGTTTTTATAATTGAAAATACATATGAAAATATGTTGTTAAACGATTAAGGCATGAGTTAATCGATTAACCTAACTTTTTGAAAAGCTGTTGAAACTGAAAAACTTGGAAAACAGAATCAGTTACGTTTTTAAACAACGTTAATCGATTAACCAAGGACTTAATCGATTAACTGGGCTGCAGAACTGATTCTATATAAACTGCGTTTTCAGAACTGATCTCATAACTTGCATGTTGCATTTCTTTTAGAGAGTTAGAGCATATTTCGTGATAATTGTTGCATCTAGTTGATATTGCATTTGTGAGTTTAGAAAGGAGAGAATTCTATGCTTTAGGATTGAGTGGCATTTCATGATATATTTCTCATCATTTCATCTCACATGTTCATGCATTCATTGATGCTTTTGTGAAGTTTTTGCATTCTGTAAATTCTGTTTTTCAACTAATACATTGTCATATTGCATGAGATTTGTGTTAGGTGTTTAGAGTAAAGTCTTATTGGTTAAATATGAGCTTTGTAATTGCTTAAGTTTACTTTATAGTTTTGTTGTGAAAAACCGTTGTAACATTGGAAATCTTGAGGTGTTGTACCACCTAAGAGATTAAGTTGTATCTTCATTTTGCTTAGAGTTCTTGATAAGAAAGAACAAGGTTCTTGGCTGGGGCAACGCCGAAAGAAAGGTTTTATTTGTCGGTAGGAAGGGAGTCAAACCATAGAATATGTTTCAAGTGAATATCTAAGTGTTGTAATTGGAAGAAGTGCTTGTAAAACATTGATTCAATTATAGTGAAGAAAATCTCCTAGATCAGCCGGGAGGCCTGGATGTAGTTTGCAAGTGGACACGCAAACGAACCAGGATAAAAATCGTGTTGCAGGATTTTTTCTCTCTCTTTCTTTCTCTCTTTATTGCATTTAATCGGTTAACTTGTATAGTAGATTTAATTGCTATATTCTGTCTCTGTGCTATACTGTTAATACTCTGATAAAATGTAAGCTCTGTGTATTCATTTCAATATCGATTAATTGTCGTGCAAGAAACCGAATCTGTTTGAGCTTGCTGTTCTGTTTTAATCGATTAAGTCAATTGTGTTAATCGATTATCTCTATTCCTTTAATCGATTAATCTGGGGTAATTCAGCATTAAGTGTTGTTTTCAAAAAGCGGATATTTTAACCGCTACACCTATTCAACCCCCCTTTTAGGTGTATTTTAACCACTGATACCTAACATCTTACACTGACAGTGCATAACTATTACACTCTTATAATTAATAATGAAAAAAGACATGGATAAGAACATAAATTCATAAGTTTCACTATATTATTCTATTTGTTTGGTTTCTTCACTTGAATTTTCCACCAATACTAAAAAGAAAATATAAAAGTATGAACCATATCATCTTTTCTCGTTATATAAAAAAGAACCAAAGCAATAAATATAACTTCAAATTTTATCATACATCTAAAAATTTTAAAAACATGTAAGAAATAAATTATTTATTTTAATAAAGTTATAATTTTTGTGGCACATAATAAAATTATAATTTGATTTAAAAGGAAAAATGTGTGAAATGAAAGTTGAAGAAAAGAAACATAGTAACAAATAGTGATTTTTTAATTATATGATATGAAAGAAAGAAAAAATGTATATTAGTGAAATGAAAATTGTTTAAACAACAAAAAATAAGCCTTATTAATATAAAGATCAAATTTGATTTTTCCATTCATTTTCTCCCCTATATAGGAGAAGAACACTTTTTAGTGAGCCCCTTAGCTATTTTTTCTTTCCTTCCTTTGTTTTCTTTCCAACCAAATGATGGAAAAGAAAACTTTCTTCTCCTTTTCTCTCCTCACTTTTTCTTTCCTTCCAATTTCAATGGCACCAAACATAGCCTAAACGTCGATGGTGTAAATCAACACTGTCTAAAAATACATTAACTAAATACTTAAAGAAGAAAATAAATAAATTAAAATCAACATCATCTATAAAGTAAGTAAAAAGTGAATGGATGCTGATAGTCCTCCATAAGTTGGCAAGTGCAAAGTGATCAGGCCAAGCTTGGAAAGTAAGGTGTGAAAAGGAGGAAGAGGAAGGGGTTTTGTGAAAATGTTAACAATTTGGTTTTTGGAAGGAATATGAAGAAGATGAAGGGTGTCATTTTGAACTCTTTCTCTGATAACATGGTAGTCTATATCTATGTGTTTGGTTTGTTCATCAAAAACTAGATTTGCGGCAATTTGAAGGGCAAAATTGTTATCACAATATAGGCTGATGGGAGAAGGGTGGGAGATGGAAAAGTATTGAAATAAGTAGAGTAACCACTAAGCTTCACAAGAAGCCATGGACATGGCTCTGTATTCAGTTTCTGCTCAGTACTTTGGAACTGTAGTATGCATTTTTCTCTTCCAAGATATCTAGGAAGAACCCAAGAAGAAGCACTATCCAGTTATGGATTTCCTTGTGTTGAGGCAAGCTCCCCAATCAGAATCTTGAAAACCTTTGAGGATGGTTGAGTTGTCTTATGGAAAGAAAAGGCCTAAGCAGGAGTGTATTTCAAATATCTAAGGATCATGTGATCAACTTATAAATGTTGATTGGTTGGAGAAGATACAATTTGGCTGAGATGTCCTACTATATAGTTGAGATCTGGTATGGTATTAGTGAGGAAGAGGAGCTTTCCAATGAGTTTTCTATAGGATGTGGTGTCTGTCAAGGGTGAGCTATAAGTGAAGTGCAATTTTTGGTTATAATCCATGGGTGCAGAGGAAGGTTTGGCCCCAAGCATACTTGTTTCAGTTAACAAATCCAACACATATTTTCGTTTATACAAAATAATGCCATTAGTGGATCTTGCAATTTCCACACCAAGGAAACATTTGGGAATACCAAGATCCTTGATACCAATTTTTTTGGTTAGAAGTTGTTTGGTGTCATTGGTTTCAGTAATATTATTGCCAACCAAAACAAGATCATTTATATAAACTAATATAAAAGTGAAGTGTGGGCCTTGTATCTTAGGGAAAAGGGAGTGATCAAAATGACATTTATTGTATCCTAAATTGATAAGAACCTTGATTAATTTATTATGCCATTGTCTACTTGCCTGCTTTAATCCATATATGGTTTTTTTTTTGCAGTTTGTAGACAAATGACGGGTTAGAGACAATAAGGCTAGGGGGATTTTCACGTACACCTCTTCATTAAGTTCTCCATGGAGGAAAGCACTGTTTATATCCACTTGGTTTAGAAACTAATTGTTGATGGAAGCTAAAGCTAAAAGGACTATAATGGTGGTCATTTTGACCATTGGACTAAAGGTATTAAGATAGTCCGCACCCTCAGCTTGGGTGTAACCTCTTGAAACTAACCTAACATTGTATCTCTCAATAGGGCCATATGATTTATGTTTGATTTTGAAAATCCATTTACAGGAAATGACTCCCTTATCTTGAGGCAAATCTGTAATGATCCGGGTTTCAGTTTCTTAAAGAGAATTAAGTTGAATTTTGATGACTTGTTCCCAGTAGTCATGTATGATAACATCTTAGGAGTCATAACTGAACTAATAGACAGAGAATAATGTTTATGAGAAGACCACAAAAGCTTCATAAGAGAGATAATTATAAATTGGATACCTGATTAAAGGAGATATTGTTGGTTTGAGACCACAAACTAGGCTATAGTGGTAATCTTTAAGGTAGGAAGGAGGTTTGAACACCCTTGAGGAATGCTTAGTATTAATTATTTGATTAATGGGGGAACTAGATAAAGGTTGAACAATATTTGCACTACTTTTGTGAAAATTAGGTTCATGAGTGGGATTGATGGAGTTTTACACAATAGTTTCATGAGTGGAGTTCGTGGGAAGGCTAAAATAAGGAACAATATCATTCCCAATGACGAGATTAGAGGCAAGGGCAATAAAATAGTGGTCATTAGAAGTAGAGTGATTATGAGAGTCTTGTGTGTCAGTGAAAGGAAAAGTATGTTCAAAGAAAACAACATATCTAGAAATCAGAATCTCATTAGTATTAAAATCAAGAACAATATATTCCTTAGTTCCATGCTTGTATCCTGAAAAAGCACTTTCTAGATCTAAGGTATAATTTGGTTCTATGACTGGTTAAGGTAGAAACAAAACATAGAGATCCAAAAACTCTTCAATGAGAAAGATTTGGAAGACTATGGTGCAATATCTCATAAGGTGATTTATTATTAAGATATTTAGTGGGCTGGCTATTAATAAGATGAACAACATGAGAAATAGCACAACTCTATAAAATTTTTGGAAGGTGGGTTGAAAGATAAGAGACCTAGCAACATTAAGGATGTGTTGATGCTTTCTTTCAATAATGCCATTTTGTTGAGAAAATTTAACACATGTGGTTTGGTGTCGAATTCCATGTAAGGCATAAAAATTTGTGAGAAAACTTTCTCTGTCATTATCACATCTTATGGCCTTTAGTCTAATATCAAACTGAGTTTTCACATAAGATACAAAGACTTTTATATGATGGTTACTTTCAGCCTTGGTTTTTATAAAGAAAATTCACGTGTGTCTGGATTTATCATCAACCACAGTGAGAAAGGATCTGTGACCATGGGTTGAGGGAACATAAATGGGTCCCCAAATGTCCACATGGACAAGGTCAACGATACTTTTAGATATAAATTGGATGTTAGGGTAAGGGGGTCTCTTATGTTTGGCAAGATGACATGTTTCACTATATTTATCAATATTATCATATTGAATATGGGGAAATATAGATTGGATAATAATGGATTTTGAATGTGACAAATGGCAAAGCCTACTGTACGAGAGATTATTATCATTATAACTAGAAATGAGATTAGTTACATGGTTGCTAAAAGAATCTGGGCTGTGATGAATCATGACATATAATCTTGCTTCAATCCTAGCTACACCAATTATCTTCGTGGATTGCAGGTCCTGTACACAACAAATATCATTAGAAAAAGTTATTTTGCAAGAAGGTGATGTAGTCAATTTTAAAACAGATATAAGATTGATTTTAAAATTGGGTAGATAAAGATCACCAGTGAGATAAAAGTTGTTTTAAAATACCACAGTTCTAGAATAAAGGGCACTGAGGTTTGTGCCATTGGGAAACCATATGCTATAGGTTTTATCCTCCTAAAGGAATAGAATTCAGATAGTGAGAAGCACACATGGTCAGTGGCTCTATGTCCAAGTTCCAACAATCAATCTTACCAATAGTAGGAACAATAATTTTTGTACCTGTGTTGCTAGAATCTAAGTCATTAGTAGATGTAACAATTTGATTAATACTGTGTTTTTGTTGATGTGTTGACTGATCCAAATGAGTCACAAGGGCTTTGTGTTGTTCTACTGTGAGAGCCAAACTAGTTCCTTCACTTCCTTGTCTGATAGTCATGCTGTCTTGATCTTTCTTCCCGCCAAAATCATTAGTTTCATAGTCTTGCTGTTGGAATTGGAGAAATAATTTGGTGGAAACCCATGTTTCCTATAGAAGATGTCAATGGTAAGTCCAGTCATATGGCAGTATGTACAAGTCTTGATTCTTCTTCCTCCTTGGCTTATATTACTAGGTTGAGATCTTCTTAAGAATTGGTTTCTACCAACGAGTTGGCCTCTGAACCCTTTGCCTCTCCCCTTCAGTCCAATGTCAGTATTGACATTTGAAATGTTTGCAAGGAACTTACTTTTATCATATGGAAAATTCATGTCTCTCTTTTTGAGTTTACCTTCAGAGAATTTTGTTAACACAAGGTGGAGGGTCTATTAACATAACTTGAGACCTAACGACATAATACTACTCATTCAAGACTTTTAGGAAACAAATGGCATAATCATTTTCTCTATTCATTTTCTCAATTCACAAGAACAACCTGGTATAAGTCTAAAATTGTCTAATTGTTGCCAAAGATCCTTGATTTTAGTATAGTAGGCTCCAATAGACAAGGTTCCTTACTTAATGTTGTCCCCCGGGTAATATCTTTCTCATAAATCCTCCTAGATCTCTAAAGTCGTTTCCATCCAAAGGTTACTTTGAATGATGGAAGGATCCACTAATTGATTAAGCCAAGAGACAACAAGGTTGTTGCATCTCTTCCAGTAGGCAAACATACTGTCATTTCTTGTTGGTTTGGATAAGGATCTGTCAATAAATTTGATCTTGTTCTTGGTATTAAGTGCCATGGTAATAGCTCTTACCTAAGAGTGATAATTCTCTCCATTCAAAGGAACAACAACAAGGGAAACACAAAGATTTTCGTTAGGGGGAAGGAAATAGGGACTAGAGGGATCAAGAATAGGATTTTGCAATGTTATTTGATTGACCATTACAACAATTTTGGTACAAAAGAAAAGACAAAAAATAAACAAGAAAATATGCAGGAAGTAAAGAAAATAGAACATGCATTCTTGAGAAAGGATACAGGAACCTGTGCTTGGACACATAAACTAAGGAATTTATACAATGGAATGAAAAACCTAAAAGTGGAAAAACTAACAAAAACAACTTTGACGGCTATAACTACTTTCCCCGCCAAAATCACTATCTTCATTTTTATAATCCATTTGGGATTCTAATGGGTTTGGTATGGATGCTGATACTAATTGAGAAGGATTAAACTAACACTCTTTAAGAACATAAGTCCAAATCTTGTTGCTCAAGTGAATATCTTGCTTATGGGTAACATATAAATTTCTTTAGAGTTGTGAGATTTATTCTAACCATACTGAGTTAGTAAAACAAAATCTCATTATATATATATATATATATATATATATATATATATATAAATAAGGAGCGACTCATATGAGAATATTACACTATTGTGAGAAATGAGAACAATTAGTATGAACCATTGGATTTTACATGAATGGTCAAGATTAAAATATATATGCATATGACTATCATGTGACCAATAACTAACTTTTAATCCTAACCATCTATATTAGTTGTAAGACCCAAATTTATTATTCTCACAAATATTTATATGAGAAGTGTTCTTACTTGAATCACTACTTATATATATATGTATATATGTACGAGGTAAACTAATAATTAATGGATGAAGCATCTTCCAAGATATATCCCATTTCCTTATTGTTCCATCCCAGTCAAACGACATCCCGTTGACCAGGCCTGATTACTTAAGGCCGTCCGAGATTAGGTTCTTGACGAAGACTTAAGTTGTCAGGACACACTGTACCAATCGACCAGCTGGGCTCGTTGAGAAAGACACATCATCCTCTGGGTACTAGCTCAAGTCAGTACAAAGACCAAACCTCTGTCACACATCTGACACACTGCCAACACCTGCTACACACCCCACGCGCCTCTCATATAACCCTCTACTCTACATAAAATGCAGGCTTAGACTACTACTACCACAACCTACTATGAGCTATAGGTCAACTATGGATAAAGTACGACCTCACTAAGCCACTCGACGCACATAAAGAAGCATTCTCCTCTACCAAGAATAGGTCGACATGCCTAGATGGTAGGTCATACCAATAATATCCAACAGTGAACCATTCATATACCTCCACTATAAATAGCAGTGTTGTTAAAACCGTACCGGTTATCAAACCGGTCAGGGTACTGGTATAGTGGTACAGTGGTTCAACCAGTGGTTCAGTAATTAAACCGCATGCCGGTTAAACCGGACATACCTACTTATATTTATATATAGATAAACCTATAACAAAAAAATTACAAATAGGTAGATACTCAAATTTATGATCCATATTTATAATCTACTCAAAATTCACATAAATAAACAACTTTAAGTCTTTAACAAATTCAAAGTCTAAATTAAAAAACATATATCAATCCAAAAGTATCACTTAACAACCACAAAATATAAATAAATGACATAAGTTCACAACTCACTCTACAAAACAAATAAATTTGGAGTTTTCATATTTAACACCAAAGAGTCAAAGTTGTCTCATATGAATATTATACTTTTCTACCAAATCCTATATTCAGACAGTACTCCAAGATTACACAAATGTCACTGAGATTACACACGAATGTTACGGAATCAAAAGATGTAATCTAAGTATGTCTTGGAAGTATGTGCCTTGAAAAAGGTTGAAGAAGAGTTGGAAAGATGGGTCACCTTGTAATTGATTTTGAAGTTTTTAAGTTTTTTTTAAAAAAAAAAATATGTGTATAAACCGGCCGGTTTAGTAAAATACCGGCCGGTTCACCGGTTTTGATACTTGGCCGGTTCAACACCTGTACCGTACCGGTTAGGGGCCCGGTTCACCGGTTTTCCGGTTGAACCGGCCGGTATGAAACGGTTTTTATAACTATGATAAATAGGGGCTCCTTTCCTCATTCTTAGAGGAGACTAGGACATGGTGAGAGATATCATACACACATGCCACATAACTAGACACACTTGGGCGTTGGCCACTCTCTCTCTAACCCTAATCTCTACTATCTTAAGTATTATATTCACTCATACTCTAAGTTGTTGACTCCTCTTCCATTGTCATTTCTGACTTAATCATTGGAACACCTTTTCAGATACCTCCCTTGACATGATGACACTCAAATCAGACGAACCCAGGCCGTCATCCAGTATAAATGAGCATCAAGCACTTCAACTCAGTGACCTCTAGCTCGAGACTGATCCATCCCAAACTGAAGACCCCGAGTCAGGCCCCATACAGAATCATCCTCCTATAACCGAGTAGGAGAACGTTAGTGCCGCCTTTGGGAACTCACACCATGGTAACTACTAGGAACCAAGCACACCCTCCTAGTTAGGTCGAAGTTGTAACCGTCAATAGGCCTCTTACGACAACACCCTTTCAACCCACCTCCATTTATCAAAAATGTTATCAATCTAAGAGATGTATTTTCATACACGATTCAAGAATGGAACCAAATGGGTAAGTTTTTTCACTCAAAATTCAACTTGTTTGGTTTGCAATAACTTAATTATCTTCTCTTCTCAACACTTACTTTGATTGCACAAAATTTTCAAGGATCACTAAGGTGTTCCTTAGGTTGTAATGAGGCTTGGCAATCAAATAAAATTCATTTTTCAAGTTTTTCAAAAATACTTCCAAAGTTAAAAGAGAGAAAAATGATTTATCTTTTTAAATACATACTCATTTCAACTTTTTCACCTTTCTTCTTTTTCTTCCTTTCCTCATTCTTTTTCTTGACCTTTTTGTGTAACTTTTCTTAATTTTTCCCAATCTCTTTTTAGTCCTTTTTGTTTTTGGAGCATTTCTTTACTTTTTGTATTTTTAAAGAGATTTAGAATTTTTTTTTGAACACTTTGTGACATGGCCAACAATTCCCCCCAACTTAGTTTTTTCCATCAACCTTCATTTTGAAAAATGCTCTCGTTTTACTTAAGAAAAGTATAGGATATTTCAATTTTGTTTTTCCATATTAGGCTCATGGGTTGTGTTTGAAAAAATAAATTTTCTTTTTAAGGCTCAAAGGGGTTAACAAAGGATGTTCCTATTGTTGGTTGGTCATTTTTGGTCAAGTGGCTCATTCTATATGAAAGAACATGCCTTGATCATTTCTTGTCAAATTGAGTGCAACTAAGTAAAGAAAGATTCAAACAAAATCAATTGTGAAAAACCAAAAAGTTTCTCACTATGCTCACATAATTTTTGGATTTGGCTTACACTCCCTCACATGGTTGGTTTATGTACAACTCTTTGATTTTCAAACAAACTCACAAGTTCATGATAAGTGATTTTCCAAAAGGTTTGCATTTATCAAAGTTATGACATTATGAATTTTTCACAAAAAATTCAGATTTTCATCCCATGTTGCTCATCAAAGCTTGTTAATTTACAAAGTTAGTATTCTTGTTAAAAATTGTTTCAGCCAAGTTATCTTATTTACCAAGTTTTGATTAAAAAAAATTCACTCTTTAAACAAATTATCTAAAAGAAACAAAAGTACACAGACAACTTAAAAATTAAACACACTAATTTTTTTTAAAGCAAGTAAGCACACAAAAAGAAATTAAAAAGCAAACAAACACACACTAATTTTTTTTAAATACACATTAAAATGAATTTCTTTCAAAATGTTATACACACTCCCACGAACTTAAGTTTTTGAGTTATCCTCAAGTCATTTTGAAAAATATTTTACGGAAGTTTGTGTAACATTTTGAAAGAATGAAAAATGAAAACTAACCAATATTTTTAGGAGCATACATAATTCCATTCTCCTTGATTTTACTATCCTCGCCAAGATAGTAGTGCCTTTAGAGCCAACACCTCATTTTTGTCTATTTGATTTTGGACTTGTTTTCTTGTAAATCATTAGAACTTGCAATTTTATTTTTCTTTGAGGTTAGTCTAACAATTTACTTGAAATTGAGTTTCTCAATGTCTAGAACATTATGTTCTTAAATCAAATTTGATTGACAGAAATTCCAATCAAACATCATGCATTTTTCATGAAAATTATTTTTACAATAAAAAATTAAGCATTTTTAATGTCCAATTGATGAATGGAAATCCAAACAATATTTTATGGAAATCCCAAAGCAAGATACCAATCTGAAAAACCACCTATAAATTCATTTATAATTTCATGAATTTATTTTGTTAAATGATAAACCAATCAACTTAATAAACCAAATAAAACACTTTCTATGAGTTCTCAAGTTTGGAAAAATTAATTTTTGGCACAAATTTTACAAGCTTGCTCTTAGTTTTAAAATTTTATTTCTCAACTTAAAAATCATCAACTAAATCATGTTTATGGAAATATTGGTTAAAGTATCACAAAATAAAATCTGTGCATAAAAAGTGCATGGTGAATACTTAACCTTTAAGGATTAAAAGTAGATTCCTTTTTGGAATTTTGAAGAAATGGCTTCTTCATTCTTTTAAAAAAATCCAGCCACTAATCCTTGTTGATTTCAATCCCCCCTATGTTGTTCTTTTGAAAAATTTGATGAGGCATACCCCCTCACCAGCTAAAATAATTTATAACAACAATAAATGTTTCTTAACAAATGGGTTTTCATTCTACTAGTTCCAACTTTTCATTCTTTGTGTTTTTTATTTTTAAATTTACAAAACAAAAAAAGTATACAAAGAGAAAAGAAAATTGTATTTACAATTATTAATGATAACAAATATAAGCATGAATTTCTATTATCTACCAATTCCCCGGTAACGACGCCAATTTCTTGAACATAGATTTATTAGGAATTCCCCCATCAAGAAATGGTCAATTTGTTGAAAGGAGATTTTCCAATGCAAGTTATTTTATTGATTTAGAGTGACGAGTGATGAACAACTTATTTAATTAGTGACTTTATTTATTTACTCCATTTACAGGTTCCTTTTAACATACCATAAAAGTCAGTCTCATTTTATTAAGTTAACCACACATTTCATATGAAAGGTTGGTATCAAAGAATAATAAAATGAACAAAATAATAAAGCTAAAAATAAATTTTAGTTGCGGAAAAGTAAATGACAGAAAGTAAATGTTGATTGCAGAAAATATATTACAGAAAGTAAATGTTAGTACCGGAAAACAAATGACAGAAAGTAAATGTTAGTGGTTAGATTTATTTTTCATCACTCTTTTATGGTTAAGTAATAATCTGTTGATTGTATTGAACTTTTTTCATATTATTCCTATGTACAAAGTTACAAACCATGGATTGGTTTGACTTATGCTTTTAGGAATCCTTAATCAACAAATAAAATTTATAAGTTAACACTTTACTATTTTACACTTTCATCTCTTTCAATGTTCAATTATAGTATAGTATATGGTTATGTGGAACCGCATGGAATTGCCTAACAGAAATATACTCACACTGTATATCTTTTATCAAAAGTATGAAAGTAAATAAAGTTGTTTTGGTGTTTTTATGAAGTCATAAACATGAAAAAAAAGAAAGGACCTAAGTATTTAAAATTCAAGAGGAAATTATAGTTAGAATGATGGAATAGTTTCTTGAACAATATCAACGTGAAAATTATGTAAGTTATGTGTCATCCTTTGGTTGATTCCATACATCTTGTGTTAACCTTCCATCTAGTGTCCTAGCATGGAAAAGATGATTTCCAAACCTTGCATAATACACTAAACAATAGTTAACTGCCACTCGTCGGAGTAGGTTGTCACACCCTACTTCAGGCTCCGTTAACATTGTTTAGCTTTGAATACAATTTGCTTAAAGTAGATGCTTTCATATGACAAGTGAAGTAAGGTGTATGTTATACTTTTTAGTTCACTTGTCAATACTTTAAGAAGAAGCATTCTTTGGGATCTTTAAATCAAGCTTTAGGTGATCAATCTAAAACTGCATTAAGAACTTCTTAAAGAATCAAAATAACCAAATAAATAACTTACATAAATGAAGAAGATAAAGAGTACAAGAAAGTTACACTATAGTCCAACTTTTTGGAGCATTAGCCACCCATCCAAAGATGAGATGTTTTTTGTTCCAAATGAGGTTACAAAATCATGTTTTTGTACCTCATTTCCCAACTTCATTCCCTATGAATTTCTATGAAATAAAAACCTAAGAACATCCTAAGAAAGAGTAGAACCAAAAATGCATAGAAAATGGTATGTGCAATGATTAAAAAAATGAGGAAATGATTGTGCCTTTAATAGGCAATAGGAGGGCCGCCTGGCCACCCAACGCCTTGGTTAGGCGGTTTGGCACAACCAACGTTAGTGGGTAAACAGCTTGTCACACCTTGGCCAACTAGCTTGGATAGCCTATTGTGAGGTATGTTACATGCATGTTGACACCTCCTACTTGGTTGTTCCGAACATATGTCATGCATGAGGTAATGTGTGTTGCCTTCAAGTAATGAATAGGCAAGTTGCTTGATGAGCTGGCCACACTTTCTTCATGGCTAATTTTTCTGACCTGCTTGGGTTCCTAGCCCCTTATGCCCCACGCCTGGCTTCCTGGTTCCTTCATGGTGAATGAACCTACATTTCTTCAAGCCGAAGCAACCTTTGTCCCATGGTTTTTGAGTTGATTTTAGTTGGTTACTTGTCACTTTGAGCATGATTTCTTCATGTATAGGTAAGCTTTTGAGTTTGTTCGTTGCTTGGCATACCTAGCTTGGGTTTCTTCTAGGAAAGGCAAGGTACCTTTCTTCTAGATTAAGTCATCTTTTTGGTGACAAGCTAAGCACACAGCATGCCATGCTTAACTTGTTTGTTTTGAGCATTTATGTTTGAGCTTTTAGCTTGTGATTTGGCATGAATTCTTGGCTATCTTCTGGATTAATTCTTTTTAATCAATTTCCTACAAAATTCAAGGTAAACTTGGACAAGAAGTGATCAAAAATTATATTCTTTAAACACACAAAATTTATCTAAAAAGTATTGAATTAAGTTGGTTTTTACATTTTTGCATATGATAAGTGCCATGAAAAGTGTATGAAAATTAGGTATTTTTGGCACTTATCAGTATACCAACTCCTGAGGTGGCAGTGCACTTACTAGTGATGGGCTTACTACTCGACCTCTTTCAGATGGAGCTCTCCAAGGATAGGGTTCACACCATGGGGGATGTCCACTCCACATCTCAGTAGTTCATAAACCCGGAGGAGACACCAAACCCCAACCCATATCCGATCACTACATAGGTAACCCATCTCATGAAACCAAAAAAACCCTGCTTCCAAGAACATTCTCGACACGAACGCCCCAAGTACGATCTTCCACAACTCCATAAATAACTGAAATATACAACCTATACACCCCTCAACACCAACCGTTCCAAAATCCTATGAGAAGAGATGTCTTCCCACCTGATCCAAGTCTCAAAGCTGAATACAGGCAAGAAGATTAGATCACAATATTGATCGAAGTTTTGTGAGTTCCATAATGCCTGTAGCCACATAACCGATGATTGCACTCATCTGCAAGACACCATTGAAGACCTGATCTAGATAAGACACCTTCAACGCTTCGTCGTAAGATTAGAACAACGGAGACGTTACACTCCATCTCGATGAACCTTTCCCCCAAAGAGATGTTTGCCCTGTGGGTCACAATAGAGACGTCCTACGAATCAAGATAGAGTCAACCAAAATAGACCAGTCAACTAAAGACAGAGAAGCAAAATCGATATCAACACTATCTCGGGAGGATTCCTACAAATGGAAACTAGAGGTACTAGGCTGCAAAAGAACTCCAGGGTGGCTCCATCCCTCTCATTCGATGATCGTGATTATGATGGTATCATTACAGGGCACAACGACCCCTTAGTGGTCACGACAAAGTTAAACAACAAGAAGGTCGACCAGCTGTTTGTAGATCAAAGAAGTTCGGTAGATATTATGTTTCAAGATCTCTTTGACAAAATGGGTTTACACTATCGAGACTTCATGCCTTATGATGGCCTTCTCAGTGGCTTCGCATGAGAAAGAATCACCCCAAGAGGGTACATCGAAGTCTGGGTGACCGCTAGAGAACAACCATTATCCAAAACTGAAAGTGCAAAGTGTCAAGGATTGCACTAGCAACACTTACCTATGTTTTGATGAAGACAAAGAATTAGTTAAAGCTTGAATATGGCTCAACAATCAACATGCCTAGAACTCATTGGTCATATCTAGACAATGTTATATCAATAGAGTTTTATTTCTAAGTAGTCTGGGATGTGTGCCTTAGTTAGTGAGTAAAGGTGAGGTAAGTCTAGATGCAAGTCTCAAAAGCCATTAATATTGTCATATCATATTCATGAGGCATATCATCTAGTTTATTATATGTTCATGCATTAATCATACATGTTATATGTGCATATTAGGCATAATATAATTGCTAAAACATGTATAGAAGTCAAGCATAACGTATAAGTAGTTTACCATTTAGTCACGTTTTAATGTATGTTGGTTAATCGATTAACGTGGTGACTTAATCGATTAACGTGTCTATTTTTTGTTATAATTGTTTTATGTTTTAACTGCGTGACTGAATGCAACAGTTTGAAGGCTCAAATCTATTTTGTATAAGTTTTGGCAAAATTGCAGAAACGTGTAGCATTGCATACTATTGTTTAGAATTGATTAGAGAGCATATTTTCGTGATTTACTATGTTATAGGCAGAAGAGAGATGCATATGTGAGGAAAAGAGATTAACATGCTTAGTTGATGTTGGTCAAGGTGTATTGCATGTTGTTTTCATATGCTTAATCTCATCCATTCTTTCTTGCATGTTCATGCATTCTTATTAGAGATTTTAAGAGAAATATTTTGTGTTTACTATTTTGTATTAACTCACATATGCATGATGGCTTGTGTTACTTGATAGTGAGTTAATCTTTGAGTTTTTCATTGTTGTAAATTGAGCATTTTAGTGCTTGGTAAAACTCGTTTTTTGTATACTATTTTTGCCAAGTGAATGAATTAGCGATATGCAAAAGCGATTCACTCATATTGTAAATCATCTTTTTGCCCTTGATAAAATCTTTTCCAAAGGTGAACCAAATAATAAAGTTTTACGTTGTCTTGACAGGAGATGACAACCTAAAGTAACTGCAATCATGGAATCTAAGGACCTTGATTCCATGTCTTTGGCAACATTATTCGGAAAGCTTCAAGAGCATGAGATGGAGCTTGGATGATATACCATGCATGAAGAGTCAGACCGCAAGAAGAAAGGCATATCTCTTAAAGCTACAACATCACAACTTATTGAAGAGATAGATAATGATCACTCTGACTCTGACATTGATGAAGAAACGTTAAACCTTCTCTTACGAAAGTTTGGGAAATTCTTGAAGAAGAAAGGAGGTTTCAAGCGTTTTCAAAAGAAAGAGGTGCGAGAATCAATAAGAAAAGGCAAGAATAAAGAGCACTTCACTTCCCATGAATGTGGTAAGTCGGGTCACATGAAAATCCAATGTCCCACTTACCTAAAGAAAGTTGATTCAGAAAAGAGCACTCCCCAGGACTTCAAATCGAAGAAAGGTTACATTGTCTGGGATGTACTGGAGGAAGAGACAACATCAAGCACCTCGGACAAAGAGAAGACCGCCAAGCTATGCCTAATGACTATAACAGATGAGGCTTGCGGATGAAGTAGTACAAAGGATGTCGATAATGAGGTATATTATGACACATCATCCTCTTCTGATGATTCTCCTTCATATGAAGTTTTATATGATGCGTATGTCGAAATGCTTGAAGAACTAAAGAAATTAGCTAGAATTAGTGCTGATAGAAAAATGGTAATTCTGCTAAATGATAAAAAAATATTGCAACTACAAAAAGAATTAGATGAGCTGAAATTAGAAAATGAAACTTTAAATCTAATTTTTTCTTGTAATTCATGCGACTGCTCTAACGATAAATTATGTCAAGCAACTATCTGTGAGTCTTGCGAGGACTTGAGAAATGAGAATTTTAAACTAAATGAACACTCGCAAAACTTACCGATAGTCAAAACCAATTAGATACCTTGCTAAGTAAAACAAGAAATGTTGGTGACCACACTGGATTAGGGTATATCCCCCCATGTCATAGAAATAGACCATATAGGAAACCTGTAGCTTGTGCTAATAAAAAGTCTTATAATAAAAATAGAGTTCCTACATGTTTCTATTGTGGCACATATGGCCACACCTCTTACTCCTGTTACATCAGGAAATACGGGTTACCGGCTGGTATTTACGCTTGGGTAAAAAAGGGAGATAACTCCCTGGTTACTAACAGAGAAGGATCCAATATAATTTGGGTACCTGAAACCTGTAAGTGATCTATTTTGCAGGTATGTCTACGAACACATGGGCAACATTAGTATCTTGACAGCGGGTGTTCGAGACATATGACACGAGACAAGTCAAAATTCCTAGACTTGTCTTTGAAAGAAAAAGGTTTCCTTACATACAAAGATAACAACAAAGGATAAATCCTAGGCACCGGAAAAATTGACAACTCAACCCATGCTGTAATTGAGAACATTCTATACGGCTCCCCGCACCCCTCAACAAAATGGAGTTGTTGAGAGGAAAAATAGAGTTCTATAGGAACTCGCAAGGACCATGCTAAACGAGAGCAAGGTTCCCAAATATTTCTGGGCTGATGCAGTAGACACTGCCTGTTATGTAATGAATCGAATACTTCTCAAACCTACTTTTTTGAAAACTCCATATGAGATTTTAAAAGGTTGAAAATCGAATATTGCTCATCTTCATGCATTCAGGTGCAAATGTTTTATTTTAAATAATGGAAAAAAAATTTTGGGAAAATTTGACTCGAAGGCTAATGAGGGCATATTCCTAGAGTATTCAATACATAGTAAGGCTTTTCGTGTGTTTAATAAGTATTCCATGCAAGTGGAAGAATCTATTCATGTTCATTTTGATGAATCTTCTCCAAAAGAGAAGAGAAAGGTCTTTCCTGTTGATGTTTCAGGTGCGCTAGAGGAAGCTTATTCAAGGGACATGAACCAAATCCAAGAAGAAGATGCAGAAATAATAGTAAAAGATGAGTAGCAGGACATGCCGATTGCATGGAAGACCAAAAAGGATCATCCAGTAGACAAGGTGATAGGTGACATATCTACGGGGGTGGTAACCCGTAGTTCTTTACGTAATTTCTATAATTTCGTTGCATTTGTGTCTCAGATAGAGCCAAAGACCATCGATGAAGCCATTAAGGATGTACACTAGGATATAGCCATGCAAGAGGAGCTAAACCAGTTTGAGCATAATAATGTTTGGGACTTGGTCCCTAAACCAAAAGAACATCTAGTGATTAGTACGAGATGAGTCTTTCGTAACAAGCTAGATGAATCTAGCTTGATCATT
>NC_032009.1:4487897-4490291 GCF_001865875.1 Lupinus angustifolius | reverse complement strand
CCAAATATCGTGGGATTATTGGCTCTTTATTATATTTGACTGCAAGTTGCCCCGATATTATGTTTAGTGTTTGTATCTGTACTAGATTTCAAGCTTTGCCTAAAGATTCACATTATACTGTTGTTAAACGCATCATGAGATATTTAAAAGGAACAATAAATATGGGATTATGGTATCCTAGGGATGCCTCATTATCCTTGGTAGGTTACTCTAATTCCAGCTTTGCTAGATGTAAGTTGGATCGAAAGAGCACTAGTGGGACTTGTCATTTATGAGGCAGTTCCTTAGTGGCATGGCACAACAAAAAGCAAGCATGTGTTGCTTTGTCCACCGCATAAGTGGAATACATTTCCGCTGGCATGTGTTGTGCTCAAATCCTTTGGATGAAGCAGCAACTTAAGGACTTTGGGCTTAAACTAGAAAAGATCCCCATTACGTGTGATAATACGAGTGCTATCAACCTTTCCAAGAATCCCGTTTTGCATTCGAGAATCAAGCATATAGAAATAAGGCATCATTTTTTTACGTGATCATGTTCAAAACGGTGACTGTGTGCTACAATTCGTAGAAACCTCTACGCAATTAGCAGAAATTTTCACCATGCCCCTCTCACGAGATAACTTCTATGTTCTTCGAAGAGAACTAGGAATCCTTGATGAAAAATATCTTGATTGAGTTTATGTTATTGCCTTGCATGATTATTTGCCTTGTATGCTTCAAAATGAAAATATGTTGAATGCTAGTCATTCCTTACATGATCCATGATTCTATAAATAAGCTCTAAGCATATATGTGACAGCTGAATATTGCCTTCTATGAGTTAGAAATCTTTGCATATTTTTAAATATCCAAAATGCTCTTGATTCTGTATCTGATGCTATTTAATCGATTTAGGCTCTATTTTAATCGATTACTTAGGTGTATTTTTTTAAAACATGTTATTTTTTATCTTGGTTAATCGATTAATCTGGTAGTTAATCGATTAACGACACCAGTTAAATAGAAACATAAGCGTTTCTGGGCATTTTTCAAAACCTCCCTCGTCCTCTTTTCTCTCAAATCTCATAGGAACAAGTTCAATATCAATCCTAAACTCTAACCTAGCCTAAAACCGAATACTCCAATCCCATTCCACTCCATAAACCTTCTTCTCCATCTTTAATTTTGAAGAAATTCGTTTACCCCCAATTCCAAACCCTAGGTTAGGTTTTCCGTGAATCCTTTCTTTAAACCTCCAAATCAACTCGGTTTTCAGCTACAAATGGAAAGAGGTCATGCAAAAAGGATTAAAGCAACCGCTCAACGTCCACCATGTGCCCCAAAAGCCGTATCTTCGAATCAACAAGTGAGGCAGGACCGCGGAGACCATATCACTCTTTGATTTTGCAAGAGACTCGGTTGCTCAAGTTTCAGGGAAGAAAACCTACATCCATAAGGTATGCCAACTTAACTTGGTTAGCAGAACAAAACTTCGATTTTCCGCATGGAATGCAAGCACAAGGGGTTGTCCCCTTTTTGGAATTGAAAGGTAACATTGACCCTGCTCTAGTTAGGGAATACTATGCTAATTTTAGATACAAGGATCAGAAGTAATGCTCTATGATAACTGGAAATGTTTTGAGTGGAATGATGACATATTCATGAATGAGGGTGGATTATCGTGTAATGGTGCTAGTTTAGGAGATTGTGATTGGGTAAACAACTCCTTTGATACTGCTGATGTGTATAAGTCGTGTTTAAGGAGACCTCAATTATATGTTCAAGGTGAATTGACAAAAGCTGGGTCATTATCCGTAGAGAATAGGCTCCTACACTATCTGATTGCATACATACTGATTCAAAGGAACACAAATTATGCAAACCTATCGTGAATGATTTCAGGTTTATGTACATACTGATTCGATGTTTTTTATTTTAGTTGGGAGTTTTCTCCTCTAAACAAATCGTCCTGACAACAGTGTCAATTTGTTGAAAGATTAATACTCTCATTTTCGTTATGTTCCTTTTGTAAGTATGAGAACTCGGTTTTATTCTTTGTTCGTCATCTCGGCTTTGTTGAAATAAATTCCAACGCCGGTATAATGGTTTCAAGAATATTCCAGTTACAACTTACTTTCTTAATAATCATGTGAATACGTCATTCCTTCTTTAAACATATTTTGATGGTTTTGAATTGAATTGGATATAAACAAGTAAATAATAAACTTAAAACTAAATATTAACAAATTCTTGAGGAAACATATTTCTCATCTTCTTTTTGAGTTTGAACTACTTAGACAAGTTCTTATGTTTTACTTTGGTTAACCCCAAACACCAAGGTCCGAAATCCTCCTTTTAGTGTATATCCTAAAATGGTAGAATCATAAACACTTATATTCATCACTTAAACAATAC
>NC_032009.1:4484541-4487797 GCF_001865875.1 Lupinus angustifolius | reverse complement strand
CTATCCATCCAAGGATTGGATGCTTTTGAGTTCCAAATGAGAGTACAAAATTGATTTTTGCATCTCATTTGCCTTCTCCTTTTCTCCTCTTGAATTCTAAACTACAAATTACAAAACTTACTTGAAAATGAAAACTCTAAACTAAGAAAGAATTCCTAAATGAGAGAATTCTGGCCTTCAAGTATTTTTGAGAGAATTTTATGAAGAAATGGTGTGTTGCAATCTGTTTTGCTCGAAGGAAATGGCCCCTATTTATAGGCTAAACTCTAGGCCGTTGAGCTCCTGAACTGGACCACTTAGCAGCTGACCAAACCCTTTAGCATGGGTTTGGTCCCTTGACTAAGTAGCTTAGTCACCTTTGTGTATGACTCACCAAATCTAGTTGTGGGCTATGAGACCTAGCTATTGTGAGCTACTTCTGAAAAGCCTATGGTGGGCTACTTGAGGTGAGGTCCTGGATGACTTCATGGTTTGCTGGATGGTTAAGTCAAGTCTGGTAAGCACCACCTAGCGCACCTGCTTCACCGCTGAGCTGCTTATTCAGCAGCTTCTGACCGTGTTGACTGCGACGTGGCTTGGTGCTTGCTGATCTAGCCAGGAGTCTGGTTCTCCGCTGAGCAGTTTGGTTTGACCGCTGAGCATCTTGTTCAGCAGCTTGGTCTGTGCCAAGCTCGTGTCTGACCGTGTCAAGCATATTTCTGACCGTGTCAGGCCTAGTCTGGTGCTAGGCTGAGCGGCTAAGAAGGTCCACTCAGCTGCCTGGTTGAGCAGCTTGGTCTAGGTCAGGCAGGTGACCAGGTCAGGCAGGTGGCAAAGTCAGCTCAGCGGGGCTTGTTCCACGCTCAGCTGCCTAGTTGAGCACCTTTATTTTCTTAACTTTTGTTCCTTTTTGACCACGAATCTTTTCTCTTCTTTTCTTCATTTTATGTCCTACAAAATACATAAAAAGGCAATACAAACACAAATATACCAAATAGTGATATTTTATACAAAAAATATTGTTTTAAGTTGGTTTTTCTCAATTATGCTTAAGATAAGTGCCATAAAAGTGTATGATTTTTAGGTATGTTTGGCACTTATCGGCTTCCCTACAGTATTTTCATATAGCGCATTATTGACTATTTGCATATTGATGTTTCCGATTCTATTGTTATGGAATGTTCTGATAAAGATCATTTGATTGGTGAAACTTTGATTCACAAGATAGGCATCTACAAGTATGGCAACACTTGGAAATACCAAGAGGATTTCAAGACTGTGAACCTCGAACCATCTGGTGAGGATGATCAAGATGAAACACATGAGCCAAATGCCACAACTCAGGGGGAGTCTTCTGGAAATGCAATACAAGAACCAGCCTTTGGACAAGCTCACTTGGATGCTATAGAACAACATCTTAACAACATGATGGATCTTCATTTTCAGTTGTGAACACTCAATTCTGTCTGGCCTCTCAAATAATATAAAATGTTCAAAAGAATCTCAAATGGTGCAAAGCGGATTTGGTGTTATGGAATACCTTGCTTGAGATAGGCTCCCTCGCTTGGGCGAGAGAGAAAAAGTGAGCATGGGATCCCTCGCTTGAGCGAGGCTCCCTCACCCGGGCGAGACAATCAGATAATTTCATCATAAACGAGAATCAGTGGATGCAAACCCAAAGGTCAGTCGTTTCAATCAGTCACAAATGCCAATCATGAAATGCAACTTCAGTTGCAATCAACAATAATGATAAGAGTAATAATGGCAAGTAACACATTATTCGGAAACCCAAGAGACTCACCTAATCAGCTATAAAAAGCCTAGGAGCTTAGGCAACCGGGGAGGAAAAAAACTCAGAGAAAAAACTAAGGGGCATAGTGAAAAACAGAGAGCAAAACGCAGAGAGTGGGAGGTCATCCAGAGTTGGCATATCTTACCCAACACTCAGAGAGCACAGATTGAGAAAAGAAAGCCTCCGAGAATAAGCATTCAACACGCAAAAGGGATAAAAGAACGAAACGTAAATCAGGTAAGTCACATGCCCTATTCATTCAAGCACTAACAAATAGAAATGAATGTTATTCATTGTAAACCACATATCATATCCTTATGCTCATATCAATAATCTAAGTTGAGGGTTTAATCCATAACGATTTATCATATATTCAAAGGACGTAACTGGAACGATTATGAAGAAAACCATGAAATGTTACCAGCTTAATACTAACATATCTTGCTTCTTAACGAATCTAGAATTAAATAGTGCACCTTTATGAAGTTTAACACATTCCTCACACATCTAATTAAAAATCACACAACGAGTACACCAAGTATCTATAGCTATTATTCTTGAAAATGAATCATAAACGTGAGGATGAGGAGGACGACTACCTCTCCTCTGGTCCATCGCGTAACACTGAAGGAAGTCGTCCTGGTTGATGCGACTTATGTCCATGACACCCCTCAATCAGCTTCGATCCAACCATTAAAGATTCTAAACCTACACTGCCGTTACCTCGTAGAAAGAAAGAGAAGGAATTGGTGCCCTAAGGATTTCATTTCCTTGTTTCTGCTCCACTTGGGGTCTGCGTCAAGCAGCAGGGATAACCCCTTTATCATATAATTCACCTTTCTTTCTTTTATCTAATTCACTTTTATTTATTTATTTATTTTCCTCTTACGTTTATTTGTCTTATCTGTGTCGTAGTGATTTAGGCAATTTTAGCATAATGAAATTAGTTGATATGTCTTATAAGTGATGATCGCATACATTGATCTAAATCCCATCGATACCTATTTTAATAAAAGATTTAAACTATTATTTAGCAATAAAAAATCTAGTTAAGAGGAATTTGTTTTAAATATAAGTAATGAGAAATTATTTTGTCAAATAAATTCTATGAGATTTTTATAGTAAGGTTATGGTTCGAGTTGTCTCTAACTTCTCCGAAAATGAGAAGAAGGTCTACAACCAACACCATCTCAACTATTAATTCTATATATATAATTAATAAACTATTTTATCACCCAAATTCTATATGTACGAATAATTAGAAACTATTATCAAATAAATTTTATGGGATTTTTATAGTAAGGTTATGGTTCGAGTCATCTCTAACTCCCATGAAAATGAGCAGAAGGTTCACGACCTACACCGTCTCTAAAACTATTAGTCTTATTAAATCAGAACAACTACATATTAACAAATTCAATAAATTAATATTTCTAAACTTATCGATATTTTCTAAATCTCTAACAATTAACCAAAGCGGCTAAA
>NC_032009.1:4452632-4484441 GCF_001865875.1 Lupinus angustifolius | reverse complement strand
GATAATTAATTTCTAAATAAATAATTGTTAAGGGTATAAAAGTCCATGTTATTAGCGAGGGTACCATTTTAATACGGGCAGATGGGGAGCTAATACCTTTCCCGATCTGTAATCGACTCCCGAGCTCAGAATCTCTGTCTAAAGACCATTTTATTCTAATTAGGCTTACTAGAGAGTTTTCTACGTTTTAACTGCAAAAAACGTAGTGGCGACTCCAAATCAATTGGAAGGGGTAGAAATCGAGTTCGCCTCCTCCCAAGTCATAGAGTCGGTCTTCTAACCGAAAATCAGGTCGCGACAGCTGGTGACTCCACTGGGGACACCCATAAGAGGGTCAGGCCCAGAGCCGCTAATCCCATATTTTGTTTGCCATATTTTTTACCATTATTATATGCTTTACTTTTATTTTATTTATTATTTGTGAACTCTCTGTTTAATTATTTTGCAGTTTTTGGGGGTGATAATTTATTTTTAAGAAAAGGTTTGTATGCTTCCTCACACACTAATGTTGTACACTTGAGTTGGCACACATATATGCCCTGACCCGGGTATTAGTGATTAGGATTTGAGATAGAAGGGACATCTGCTTTGCCGGTAAATGACTTCGAGTCATATCTGGTATTTGCAGAATGGACCACCCAGATCGTTGCTGGTATCATGAGTTAGCGGCTTGGAGGGCTCGATCCCTCTCGTTACTAGCCCGTGATATTTAGTTTCCTTTCCTTCGGGATCGGATGCGATATGATAACCTAGAAGTCTAAAGTTCTTACCGAGTCCACTTTAATCAAGACCTAGTACCCTCACCATAAGGTTGTGACCTTTAGAATATCCAGAACCTTGTGAGTGTACCTTCTTTAGGACACGGGAAGCATAATCTAAATTTTGTGCATCATTATTCATAAATTGAAACTTTTGTCCCTAAACAGTCTGAGTGTTACGATGATATCATTGCACTTTGATGTCCTTATTCTATAAGGACGGCTAAATAATTTCCATTCCCTACTATGGACTAAGCACCCTCGGGGTAATTTTAATTTTCATTCCCTACCATGGGCTAAGTGCTCTAGGGATAATTTTTCATTCCCTACTATGGGCTCAACGCCCTAGGGACAATTTTCATTCCTGTCGATGGGCTCATCGCCCTAGGGATATGTTCTCTTCCATCTTACTCTAGGGTATCGTACTCTAGGGGCACTCAAAATGCATTGACACCAATATATCAAGTTCATGCATGTCATTCACTCATACAAAATATACATCATTAAAACATTCATAAAAAATAAAAGAAATCATTCATCCATTTATACATGCATAATTCAAACATTTACAAAAAATATACATCATTCCAAAATTTATATGATTCAAGCATTCATACATTCATATAATAAGTCAAAAGTAAAAAAAAAAAAATCATTCACACATTCATTTATACGCACACTCAGAAAATCAAAAACCAAAAAAATCAAACATTCGTCTATCATTCATACAAAAAATAATATATCATCACACATTCATCTTCATTTATATACATTCTTAATAACATAATAAATCATTCAAATGTTGCATTTCATGCACCAACGTACATGCATTGCATACACCACCACAAAATATCGAAAAAAGAAAAATAAATCAGTTCATGCATCGTCATATGAACTCAAAAAGAAGGAAAATTATAACATGCATACATATTGCATGAATCAAAAATTACATCCTCATGACATTCATACATTTCAATCATTCATGTATCTCATGCATAAATCACAATGAGGGATACTCATGAGTTGAAAATTGATTTTTAAAGGTGATATTATTGGACTTGACTGAAACGATTTAAGAAGGAAGAAGAAATCTTACTCTCGAGACTACA
This sequence comes from Lupinus angustifolius, assembly GCF_001865875.1. Taxonomy (NCBI): domain Eukaryota; kingdom Viridiplantae; phylum Streptophyta; class Magnoliopsida; order Fabales; family Fabaceae; genus Lupinus; species Lupinus angustifolius. Next base: position 4,482,574 of record NC_032009.1, on the reverse strand, counting down.
CAAGATAAACCAGCTACTCATATTGATACACCATCCCCAAAAACAGATTTGCAAATTTCATATCATATGGAAACCCCAGTTGTTGATGGTAATCCCAATCATTCCTCTAAGTCCCACAATTTTATAAATCCTCAATATTGGGAAAAGATTAAGGCAATCGAAAAGAGAATTAAGTTGTTGAGGAAGCAAGTTTCCATAGTTTGAAGGACGTTACAAGCATGTATCTGGTCCCGAAGATGATATTGCCACCAAAGTTCAAGATGCCCGAATTTGAGAAATATCAAGGAACTTCTTGTCCTAGAGATCACCTCACCATGTAAGTTAGGAAGATGACTTCCTATATCGAGGATGACAATCTACTAATCCATGTCTTCCAAGAGAGCCTTATTGGAGCTGCTTTCACTTGGTACATGTGTCTCGAATGTTCTCATGTCAAATGCTTCAAGGATTTGTACAACACTTTCCTTAAACAATACAACAACATTGACCAAGATCCTAATAGGATGCTACTCAAGAAGATGTCCAAGAGAAATGGTGAGACCTTCAGGGAGTATGTCCAAAGATGGTCGGGATTGGCCGCTCAGGTAAAGCCCAGGTTGTCCGATGAAGAGAATGTTTCAATGTTTATCAATACCCTACAACCTCCCTTCTTTGATTTGATGATTGGAAATGTCTATTCGGATTTTCGTCATTTGATAACTATAGGCGAGAGAATTGAGAATCACTCCAAGAATGACAAAATTGAGAAAAACTCAGCCAATAGGATAATCCAAAGCGATCTTGCAAGTGAAGATATGAAAGAGGAAATCGCATTCACAAAGACACTCAGCCAACCTCAAATGCCTTATTTTCCACAAGCATCATGTTATTCTTTCACAAATGGTAAAGAAGGGCGGCCACGAAAGTGAAAAAGGAAGAGTTTGTATGATCCGATCCCGATGTCATACTCCAAATTATTGCCACAACTTCTTCAAAAAACATTGCTGACTCCTATCCCCACAAAGATGGTGGAACCTCCATACCCACAAGAATTCAACCCAAATTCTAATTGTGAATAACATACTGGGGAAATTGGTCACTTCACAGAGGATTGTGATCAATTAAAAAACAAATTGCAATATCTGATTAACACCAGATTGATCCGCTTTCAAGGAAACGTCCTAGTTTGATAAATGCACAAATCACCCCAAGTTGTCGTCATGGCACTAGAAAATGATGTAATAAAACTCTATCGCCCTCCCCAAGGCTTTAAAGTCATAAATAGTGGGGTACTCATATCTCTTTTCATGAATAAGGATGTGTTTTCTAATACACATCTTTTTAACAATTACTTACTAATACATTGATCATAAAAATTTCCATTCCATACTTCATACCACAAAACTCATTCACAAAAAAAAATACAAAAGGAACAAGTCAAAAATTTAATTCATGCATTTATATGAGATGTTCATTAATTGAAACGGAGGATGATGCAAATGTATGACCCAAAATGGTGCAGGTTCTAAGGCAACTCTTTCTTATGACACAAGGCATCTTTGAAAATCCCAAACACTATGAAGATATCCCTAGTCACCCATTTGAGCCCTAGGCTTCATGAAAGGAGATTTTTTCTAAAAAACCCACAAAATATCAATAACCTTGGGAAGGGTAGTATCTCAACTGTTTTCCTTGACATTCAATTGTTAAGAAGTAAATGCACTCTACCATTTCCAAATCTAACCCGAGGGTTAAAAATCCTAAGCAATTCAAATAAAAAGTTCATCGGTCAAAGTGCGCAATAATATAAAAAAACAAAAGGAAAAATATACAAAAGGCTCGCTGAGAATCCTCAATAAAAATCTCAGGCAAAAGTTAGGGCAAATAAAGTGCACTATCAATGACTGCAAAAAGGAACAATTCAAATACCTCTCAGGAAGATTATCGCCTAAATATTCGACATTCACCTACTACATCAAAATCTTAGTACTTGAATGTCATGTCAAGGAAACTGTTGAAATAGGACAATGGAGAACGTAGAAATGGGGTTTGGGAAACACATTTTCGAGCCTTATCCTTTTTCTTGGAAAACTTTACCAGGTCACGATACAAGCTCAAAAGACCTTGTCGACGATATGATTTGCCTAAGAAATGTATTAGGGCAAAGAAATGATGACTCTAATAAATATCATAAAGTTTTGATGAAAATATCTCATTTTTAATGCATCAGATTAAATCTCATCATCATCATCATCATCACCACCACCATATCAACACTCAAAACCCGAAAACAAAAATCCAAATTTGCTTGATCACTGTTTAGTATTTCTTTTTAAAGAGTTGTGCATAGAGAATTCACATGACAAATGGAAATTAAAAGAACGGTATCAATCCAAACAGGGGTAGTTTATGGGGGCTGACCTCATTTCTCGAATGAAAGTACCAAGAAACCTATAACTCGGGCAACACTGAAGTTGCTCATCATAGGATCAGTCCAAAATCCCTATAGCAAGGAGAGGCAAGATCTTGCATCATCACCTTCAAACTTCAAGGGTGACTCATGCTTTTATGCAGTTATGATTGTCACTTGAGGTTGTTCAAATATAGCCAATATAAAAAACAAGCAAAAATGAAAAAAAAAAAAAAGAGTGTTAGGTTGAAAACTCGCAAGGGCAACCTAAAAAAAGGGAGAGTGGTACTAAGTTAAAAACCTTCAATAGCAACTTAATATCAAAATAAAAAGAGGGAATTCCGAACATGTACCTAGGTATTCTCAGCAAAAATTAAGGAAAAGAAATGAACACCCTCAAGTGAAAATTCATTATTGTTCATCCTCAACCATGCAAACTAGGACAGTTTTTTTGAAGTGAGAGGCATAACCTCTATTCAGAATGATTCTCATCATTTCTATGACAAAGATATTGGGGCAATTTATTGGACGATCCAGCTATTCCAATAAATTCTTAACATGACACTAGGAAAAAATGGATGGCAAGAGCTGGCAGATAGTCCTTTTTAACAATGTCCAACATGGGTCGCATTTCAGTCAAGTCCATAAAAACAGTTTGTTTGATTTTTAGAAAATTATGAGATCATAACCCAAGACATCTATGCATTCATTCTTTACTCATACATGACATGACTTGCATCATTGTTGACATAACACACGACATATTCTCAAGCATTACATATCACTAGCCTACATTTTAAAATCTTTCCTCTTCAGGATCCCGAGCCTGATGTGCTTTCAATCAATCTTTCCAGGACCACGAGCCTGATGTGAATGTCTCGAGTTCCGGCAACACCCAACATGCGTTCTCGTTTTAAAATTATGCTTTCTAGGACCCCGAGCCTGATGTGCTTCCAACTAATCTTTTCAGGACCCCGAGACTGATGTAAATTTCCGAGTTCTGGCAGTACCCGACCTGCGTTCTCGTTTAAAAGTTTTGCTTTCCAGGACCCCGAGCCTGATGTGAATTTTCGAGTTCCGGCAGTACCCGACTTGCGTTCTGGTTTAAAAGTTTTGCTTTCCAAGACCCTGAGCCTGATGTGCTTTCAATAACTTTCCAGGACCCCGAGTCTGATGTGAATTTCCAAGTTCCAGTAGTACCCGACATGCGTTCTCGTTTTAACCTTTTTATCTTACCGAGTTCTGGCAGTACCTGACCCGCGTTCTCGTTTAACCTTTTTATCTTATCGAGTTCCGGTAGTACCCAACCTGCGTTCTTGTTTTAAAATTATGTTTTCCAAGACCCTAAGCCTTGTGTGCTTTCAATAATTTTCCAAGACCCAAAGTCTGATGTGAATTTTCGAGTTCCGGCAGTACCCGACATGCGTTCTCGTTTTATCCTTTTTATCTTATCGATTTCCGGCAATACCTGACCTGCGTTCTCGTTTAGCCTTTTTATCTTATCGAGTTCCGACAGTACCCGACCTGTGTTCTCGCTTTACCTTTTTCTCTTATCGAGTTCCAGTAGTACCCGACATGCATTCTAATTTAACCTTTAATATCCTATCGAGTTTCGGCAGTACCCGACCTACATTCTCACTTTACCTTTTTATCATATCAAATTCCAGCAGTACTCAACTTGCGATCTATGTTCACCTCTATTGTCTAGACATTGTCTTGGTTAAAGTTGCGCGGTTATCGCTGCCTACGTCTATTCTAACAAAATTGGCGTTCATTTCTTTACTAATTAATTAGAGGGATAACACCCAAACATTGGTTTGCTTGCCAACCACTAAGTAATAAGAAAAGAGGGGCAGCAGTGAACACTAAATTTTGTCCGGCCTCTCAAATAATATAAAATGTTCATAAGAATCTCAACTGGTGCAAATCGGATTTGGTGTTATGGAATACCTCGCTTGAGGGAGGCTCCCTCGCCCGGGCGAGAGAAAAACAATGAGCATGTGATCCCTCGCTTAAGTGAGGCTCCCTCGCCCGGGCGAGACAATCAGATAATTTCATCATAAACGAGAATTAGTGGATGCAAACCCAAAGGTCAGTCGTTTCAATCACTCACAAATTCAAACCATGAATTGCAACTTCAGTTGCAATCAACAATAATGATAAGAGTAATAATGGCAAGTAACACATTATGCGGAAACCCAAGAGACTCACCTAATCAGCTATAAAAAGCCTAGGAGCTTAGGCAACCGGGGAGGAAAAAAACTCAGAGAAAAAACTAAGGGGCATAGTGAAAAACAGAGAGCAAAACGCAGAGAGTGGGAGGTCATCCAGAGTTGGCATATCTTACCCAACACTCAGAGAGCAAAGATTGAGAAAAGAAAGCCTCTGAGAACAAGCATTCAACACGCAAAAGGGATAAAAGAACGAAACGTAAATCAGGTAAGTCACATGCCCTATTCATTCAAGCACTAACAAATAGAAATGAATGTTATTCATTGTAAACCACATATCATATCCTTATGCTCATATCAATAATCTAAGTTGAGGGTTTAATCCATAACAATTTATCATATATTCAAAGGACGTAACTGGAACGATTATGAAGAAAACAATGAAATGTTACCAGCTTAATACCAACATATCTTGCTTAACGAATCTAGAATTAAATAGTGCACCTTTATGAAGTTTAACACATTCCTCACACATCTAATTAAAAATCACACAACGAGTACACCAAGTATCTATAGCTATTATTCTTGAAAAAAAATCATAAACATGAGGATGAGGAGGACGACTACCTCTCCTCTGGTCCATCGCGTAACACTGAAGGAAGTCGTCCTCGTTGATGCGGCTTATATCCATGACACCCCTCAATCAGCTTCGATCCAACCATTAAGAATTCTGAACCTACACTATCGTTACCTCGTGGAAAGAAAGAGAAGGAATTGGTGCCCTAGGGATTTCATTTCCTTGTTTCTGCTCCACTTGGGGTTCTGCGTCAAGCAGCGGGGATAACCCCTTTATCATATAATTCACTTTTCTTTCTTTCATCTAATTCACTTTTATTTATTTATTTTTTTTCCTCTTACGTTTATTTGTCTTATCTATGTCGTAGTGATTTAGGCAATTTTAGCATAATGAAATTAGTTCATATGTCTTATAAGTGATGGTCGCATACATTGATCTAAATATCGATACCTATTTTAATAAAAGATTTAAACTATTATTAGCAATAAAAAATCTAGTTAAGAGGAATTTGTTTTAAATATAAGTAATGAGAAATTATTTTGTCAAATAAATTCTATGAGATTTTTATAGTAATGTTATGGTTCGAGTTGTATCTAACTTCTCCGAAAATGAGAAGGTCTACAACCAACACCATCTCTAAACTATTAATTCTATATATATAATTAATAAACTATTTTATCACCCAAATTCTATATGTACATATAATTAGAAACTATTATCAAATAAATTTTATGGGATTTTTATAGTAAGATTATGGTTCAAGTGGTCTCTAACTCCCCTGAAAATGAGGAGAAGGTCCACGACCTACACCGTCTCTAAAACTATTAGTCTTATTAAATCAGAACAACTAAATATTAACCAATTCAATAAATTAATATTTCTAAACTTATCGATATTTTCTAAATCTCTAACAATTAACCAAAGCGGCTAAACAATTTTTGAACCAGAACTACGTAGTCTTGACTTCCCTATTGCACCTAGGGATACGTAGGAGCAAGATAACCTCTTGTCAGACACAAATATAAAAAATAAAAATATTTTGTCATGATAATTAATTTCTAAATAAATAATTGTTGAGGGTATAAAAGTCCATGTTATTAGCGAGGGTACCGTTTTAATACGGGCGGACGAGGTGCTAATACCTTCCTCGATCCGTAACCGACTCCCGAGCTCAGAATCTCTGTCTAAAGACCATTTTATTCTAATTGCGCTTACTAGAGAGTTTTCTACGTTTTAACTGCAAAAAACGTAGTGGAGACTCCAAATCAATTGGAAGGGGTAGAAATCGAGTTCGCCTCCTCCCAAGTCGTAGAGCCGGTCTTCTAACCGAAAATCGGGTCGCGACATCAGTCTTTAAAGGATACATACCATACTGATTTGGAGAACTTTGACGAGCGTCAGAATGCCTACATAGATAATCATTATCAATCCTTGAGGAACTTCGTTCAGACAACTACTGATACACAAAGCAAGAGGTTGTGTTCCGAGTTCAACAAGTTGAGCACCCTCATCAAGGGTGGTGGTGGCATGATCATTCCTGGCGACAAAAACCTTCCATCTCATCCCTAGTTAGGAGACCTTAGATCCTTAGGTTTATCCTTCCTAGTTTATGGATTATGTTGATCCTTGCTTTCCTCTTGAGAACTTCATTTTCTATTTTGCATTTGCATTTGGATTGTAATAGCTAAACTACGTCTCTTTTACTAAACTTGTGTTGATATTATGCTTAAATTGTACCTTGATGTTTGCATTTGGAAGTAATGCGTTAATGTTTTCAAATTGTCTATTTCATGATTAATGGTTAATTATGTCGTAAATAATATGGATTTATGTTTAATGGATCTTGATCATGTTTGGTGTATATAACCCTATTGATTGATTAAGCATGTTGTTTACTATTTAATTATATCACTGCTTAATCACTTCATGCTTAAGGGAGAGAGCAAGTGCTTCAACTTTGAATTCACAACCGCTATGCAAATGTACAACATCGTCAAGCTATTTCATCAAATGTAATGTGGTATTTGATGTGGTGTTTGTCATCATCAAAATGGGGGAGATTGAAAGAGCAAAGTGTCAAGGATTGCACTACCAATGTTTTGCCTATGTTTTGATGAAGACAAGAAATTAGTTAAAGCTTGAAGATGTCTCAACAATCAACAGGCCTAGAACTCATTGGTCATATCTAGACTAGGTTATATTAATAGAGTAATATTTCTAAGTAGTCTGGGATGTGTGCCTTAGTTAGTGAGTCTGGGTTAGGTAAACCTAGATGCAAGTCTCACAAGCCATTAATATTGACATATCATATTCATGAGGCATATCATCTAGTTTATTATATGTTCATGCATTAATCATACATGTTATATGTGCAAATTAGGCATAATATAATTGCTAAAACATGTATAGGAGTCAAGCATAACATATAAGTAGTTTACCATTTAATCACGTATTGTTATATGATGGTTAATCGATTAACGTGGTGACTTAATCGATTAACGTGTCTGTTTTATGTTATAACTGTTTTCTGTTTTAACTGAGTAACTGAAAATAATAGTTTGAAGAGTCAAATTTGTTTTGTATAAGTTCTGGCAAATTGCAGAAACGTGTAGCATTGCATATAATTGTTTAGGAACTATTAGAGAGCATAATTTTCGTGATTTACTACATTATAGGCAGAAGAGAGATGCATGTGTGGGAAAGAGATATTAACATGCTTAGTCCATATTGTCCATGATATATTGCATGTTATTTTCATGTGCTTAACCTCATTCATTCTTTCTTGCATGTTTGTGCATTCTTATTAGAGATCTTAAGAAAAATATTTTGTGTTATATGTTTTGTATTAACTCGCATACATTCATGGTGGCTTATGTTACTTGAGTGTGGTTTAATCTTCGAGTTTTCATTGTTGTAATTTGAGCATTTTAGTGCTTAGTAAAACTCTGTTTTTGTATATTGTTTTGTACTTTGGGTTCTATCTCTTGGTGTCTTACCACCATTGATATTGGGTGAATCTTCACCAAGACTTGGAGGTCTTGAATTTAGAGCGAGGATCTTGGCTGGAGCTAGATCGCGAGAAAGGTTTTCTCAGGCGATAGGGATAGTCAAACCAAGGTTAGAGGTTCTTGGAATTCAAGAAAGAAGCGTTTAGAGTCTTGTAATTGAATTGGTGTATATGACAATACAAAGTTTTCAATATAGTGAAGAGAAATATCCCAAGATCAGAAGGGGAGGCCTCGATGTAGTTTGAAAGTGGACCCGCAAACGAACCAGGATAAAAATCCATTTGTGCAAGATGTTCTCTTTCAATCTCTTTTATAATTCACACTGTTTTAATTCGTATTTAAATCTGATATTTTGCATACTGATACTTTGCTATATCATTGTTAATTGTGCATAAAAATATATGTTATATCTCTCCTTGTTTGTTGGTAAATAACTATGCAAGAAGCTGATTTGGTAATTTTGTTTCTGTTTCATGTTAATCATTAAGCCCACTAGTTAATCGATTACCTGAACCGCATTAAGAACTTCATAAAGAATCAAAACTTAACCAAAAGTAATAACTTGAATGTATGGAATTCAAAAGATGATATAAATAAAGAGAAGAAATAAAATTACACCATAATCTAAATCAATGTGTAGGAGCATAAGCCATCTATCCAATGATGAGATGCTTTTGGACCCAAATGAGATTATAAAATTAACTTTTGTATCACATTTTCCATATCCTTTCTCCTCATGAATTCTAAGAGAAATTTACAAGAATTTACCTAAGAAACTAGCTTGGAACTGTGGCCCCAAAATACAAGAATTAGAAAGAAGTATTTTTTAAAGAAGAAGTGAAGAATAGAAGTGTTATTGTCTTCTTTAAAGGGTGGAAGAGGGCCTTCATTTTTAGGCAACCATGTAACCGCCTAACCCTCTTCTTGTCCACGTTGGGCACACCAAACCCTTCAACATGGGTTTGGTCCTTGGCCAAGCAGCTTAGTCAGCTGCTTGGTGTTGACTCACCAAAGCTAGTTGTGAGCTACTTGACAAGGCTATTGTGGGGTACTCTGAAAAGTGCTCAGGGGCCTTGTCAAGTGAGGTCATGCATGATTTAATTTTTGCTTGGTGGCTAAGTCAATTTGACCACTGATAAGTGCCAAAAATACCTAATTTTCACACACTTCTCCTGGCACTTATCCTATGAAAATCATGCCAAACCAACTTAATTCAACACTTTTTAGATAAATTGTCATATTGTGGTTGTATATTTTTATCCGCCTCTTTTCCAAATCTTTGTGTGAAGTTTCTAAGAAAAATTGAAGAGAGGAAAAAAATCAAGAACTAGTCAAGCAAGGAGGTGTCCACATAAGCCACTTTTGATACAAATGGCAAGCTAAGTGCTTGACTACAAGCATGGATCAACAATGTGATGCTCCTATCTAAGTAGTCTGGTGTGAACACTTAGCACCGCCCAACTGACCTAGCTCCAACTTGGCTCAGTCAGACACAAGCCTCACACGGTCAGAAATAAGCATGACACAAGCCAACTTGCTGAAGCAGACAGCTCAGCGTGCCTCTTGGGACCGCCAAGCTAGAACCACACACCTGAAAAGAGTAGGACAAGCTGCTCAAGTAGGCAGCTCAACGTGGCCAACTAAGCAGTCAGTCGGGCTGGACCCAGAAAGGGTCAACTTGACTTAGCCACCAAGTAACTTTGACATCATGCATGCCCTCACTTGACAAGTCCCCTGAGCACTTTTCAGAGTAGCTCATAATAGCCTGGTCAAGTAGCTCACAACTAGCTTTGGTGAGTCAACACCAAGCAGCTGACTAAGCTGCTCGGTCATGGACCAAACCCATGCTGAAGGGTTTGGTGTGCCCAGCGTGGATTAGGAAGGGGGACAAGCAGTCACGATTGCATATAAATAGAGGTCCTCTCCCACTTTCCAAAGGCATTCATATTCAATCCACATTCCACACCTCAATACACATTTTTCTTCTTCACTTCTTTTCTCTAGAAATTCTGGTCACAATTCTAAGTTTGTTCGAGGTAAATTCTTGTAATTTTTACTTAGAATTCAAGAGGAGAAAAAGAGATGGCAAATGTGATACAAAAACATAATTTTGTAATCTCAATTGAGTCCAAAAGCATCTCATCTTTGGTTAGATGGCTTATGCTCCTATACATTGATTTGGATTATGGTGTAATTTTATTTCTTTTCCTCATTTGTATCATATTTTGATTTCAATACATTCAAGTTGTTATTTTTGGTTAAGTTTTGATTCTTTAAGAAGTTCTTAATGTGATTTTAGCTTGATCATCTAAAACTTGATTTAAAGATCCAAAAATGCTTCTTTTTAAAGTGTTCACAAGTGAACTAAAAAGTATAACCTACACCTTAGTTCACTTGCTATATCAAGCATCTATTTTAAGCAAATTATGTTCAAGGCTAAATATTGTTAATGGAGCTGGAAGTAGGGTGCGACAACCTACTCTGACGAGTGACACTTAACTTTTATTTAGTGTATTAATAAGGTTTGAAAATTATCTTATCATACTAGGACATTAGATGAAGGATTTAGAAATGATGTGGGAGATTAACCAAAAGTATAACACATAACTTATAATATTTTTCAAAATCATTTGAGTCTAGAAATAATTCCATGTTTCAAACAATTTTCTTCTAAAAAATTTGTGAATATTATTTTATGTTTCCTTGTTAATATTTTTATGCAACATAGCTTAAAAATCATCAAAAAAATTTTTAATCATTATTTTTGCTATAATATACATATATAATCTTCTTCTAATGCAATTCTCTTTGGTTCGACAAAACTTTATATTATACTAAAATTGAATCTTCAAAAGAGATGCAAATGTAACATAGTAAATTATTGACTTGTAAATTTTATTTGTTGAATAAAAGATTCCTACAAGCATAAGTTCAAACCAATTCATGGTTTGTGACTTTGTACATAGGAATAATATGTAAAAGAGTGCAATCAAATCAATGGATTGTTACTTGACAAATAAAGGGTGATGAATAATAATCTAACCACTAACATTTACTTTTCGCAAGTAACATTTACTTTCTGTCATTTACTTTTCGCCAATAGCATTTATTTTTTGTCATTTACATTTCTACATCTAACACTTATTTATTGCTTTATTCTTTATTCTTTATACCAACCCTTCGAAAGAAGTGGTATGGTTAACTTCTAACTTTATCCTTTTGTTCATTTTATTCTTTGATATCAACCTTTTATAAGAAATGGTATGATTAACTTAATAAAATGAGACCGACCTTTATGTATGGTTAAAAGAAACCCGAAAAGGGAGTAAATAAATAAAGTCACCTAATAAATAAGTTATTCATCACTCATCACTCTAAAATAAAATACAATTGCAACAATCAGGAAAACCCTTCAACAAAGTGACACATTTTGTTGTTGAGGGGGGAGTTCCTAGTGGTGGAAAGCCCTTTTCAACAACCACTTGTTGGGTCCAGTCCGACTAGTTGCTTAGTTGGCACCGTTGAGTTGCCTGCTTGAGTAGCTTGTCCTACGCTGGCAAGGTGTGTGGTTCCAGTTGGGTTGTCTAGCTGCACGTTGAGTTGTTTATTTCAGCAGGCTGGCTTGTGCCAAGCTTGAGTCTGACTGTGTAAATCTTGTACTTGATCGAGCCAAGTTGGTGTCAGGTCAGTTGAGCGGTCCTGTTTGTCCACGCCAGACTGCTTAGTGAGAAACTTCATGTTTTTGGTCCATGCTAATCGTCAAGCACTTAGCTTGCCATGTGTGCATCAAAAATGGCTTATGTGGACACCTCATTGCTTGACTATTTTTCTGATTTTTTCTTCTCTTTGATTTTTCCTAAAAAACTTCACACAAATATTTGGAAAAGAGGTGGACAAAATATACAATCAAACTATGGTAATTTATCTAAAAAATGTTGAATTAAGTTGGTTTTGCAGAAATTACGTAGGATAAGTGCCAAGAAAAGTGTATGAGAATTAGGTATTTTTGGCACTTATCACTACCCGAGATTCAATGCATCCCATTTATTATGTGTGAGGAATAAGGTAAGTCATTCAATGCGGGAGACGAAAATACACTAAGAAGAGCCACATGTCCTTCCCAAGCGAGCACAATATCCAAGGAGGTTCCCAGCCAGCCACACGTCCAATAAGAGGCATAATCATAATGACTAGGTGTGAGCTATGGAGTACCAACCATCGTAAACATCCAACAAGTACTCGGTGTCAACACACATATATCACGCCAAATATTAATGCTTAGTCATAACTTTGCCAAGCTCCTGGTCAGTAACACTTGAGTCTACTAGCATTCCTGGCTCCCGACCATACTAACCTATGTTCTACGGAAAGTGTAGGTCTACGCTGCGGCTATCACAACATACTACAAGCTATAAGTCAACTATGCACAGTGTATGACCTCAGCAAACTACCCGATACAAATAAATCAACCCTTGATATGCCAAGAATAGGTCAAGATACTGAAATGGTCGGCCATGCCAACAACATCCAAAAGAGAACCATTCATCCACCTCCACTATAAATAGGGACTCCTCCTCTCACACTAAGAGACTGGGACAAACTGAGAGGGAGTATACACACACGCAACACAACAAGATAAACTAGGGCATTGGTCATTCTCACTCTTTAACACTACTCTCTACTCTCTTAAGCGTTGTATTCTCTCATACTTTGAGTTGTTGACTCCCCCTCCATGGTCATATATTGACTTGATCGTCAGAGTACCTTTTCAAATACCTCACTCGGAAGGGTCTGACTCAACTCAAAGAACTCAGACTCACATCCAGCACAGAGGAGCACCCTAGGAAGCATCTCATTAGGCACTTCAACTTGGCGACCTCCAGTCCGAGACTGATCCATCCCAAATCGAAAACCCCGAGTGAAGCCCCAGCCCGACTCACTCTTCTGTAACCGGCAGGAAAACACTTAATAAAATATTTTCTGGAATTGTTTTGGGTAATGAAGCTTAACCAATTTAGACCTAACTACTAACTATTTAATATACCAAATACTAGTAAAATATGTAAATCAACATTTTTTAACATTAAATTAAAATTATTGTTTGTAAATAATGGTTTTGTTAATCACTGGTTTTTATTAGCAAAATCGTTTTAACAATAAGGTGGTAGTGTCATTCTAAGAAAAATTAATTGATCAATTTGCTGAGGCTGAAGGTGCTTGACATTAAAAAATAAGCTAAAATTATGGAGTCAAATATGTGGAATAGAAAAAATGAAAGGTACTAAAAGTATGAGACAGAAGAAAAATGCTCAAGTTATACAACCCTACAAGTTACGTGTTGGATTAATCAATTTGGGTGATATCATATGCAAAACAACTAGCTAAGGACAAGCCTCGGTCACACTTGACCTTGTCTTCATCTTCCAGAATCATGACTAACAACAGTGGAATATTTGTCCCAATAAATCACATCTTTTAAAAATATTACCCAATGTAGGAGACTTTCATATAATGAGGTTTGGAGAAAATAAGAAAATAAATATACTCTTACAAATAAAGAGGTTATTTATATAATTTGAACATATATCTCTAAATCACAAAACAAGATCTGTGTGTCGGATATGCTCATCCTCCAATCCCATTCTCTAATTCTATTAAATATTTAGAAACCACACAAACCTCAAATACAACATCCAAATTCCAAACTAACCAACATATCTATAACAATTTCTACAACCTCAACACAAACTTGAATATGCATCCATCATCAAAACCATATGCTAATGAACAATACTCTGAAGCACAGCCACCACCATATGGTAATAGACCTATAGCCACTGGTTTCACGCCTGCCGCTGGTGCCCAATATGCAGCACCTCAAGCATTACTCCCTTGGTCAACTGGCCTATTTGACTGCTGCGCTGACGGCAGAAACTGTGTGCCATTCTCAACCTTCATCACCTCCTATAATTGATGTTTCATTTATTTTCTCTCTTCATTTTTAATTGACAAAGTAAAATTTAAAGTTTTTTACACTATTAACACACAACCACTCAATGATTAAAGTCTAATTATAATTGTTGGAAAAACAAACTGAATTCCTTTACTTTTCAAAACCTGTTTGTTTAAAGTTTATAATCTTTGGGTTTGGTGACACTCAAAACACCTCTTATTGTTGCAGGTTGTTTAACTTGTTGCTGTCCCTGTGTCACCTTCGGCCAAATAGCAGAGATTATTGACGAGGGAACGATGTGTAAGTCAACACTCACGATTAATGTTAAATTCACCTCATAAGTTCTAATGGAATATCATGAATATAACTATTTCAATCATATTTTGTAAAAAATTTATTCTAGAGTGACAAAATTATTAGAGCACCCTGTTCTCCAAAATCATTGATTTAAAATCCACAGAATTATGAAAATTACTAAGTCAATCATCCTAGTTAGAATATTTTGTACATGATGTAATATCGAAGAAGGGAGGGCCACTATATCTATATACCTAGTGATATTTAAGGAGGATAAATATATTCAACCTTATCTCACAAGCAAAGTGATCGTTTTCTTGAGATTTAAATTCTTGACCTATATATAGGTTGTTCCACCAAGGCTCAACCTCAAGCAATAATATAATATTGTATCTTATAAAATTTCTATCATAAGAAACTGTTGTTAATTATGATCAATATTATTATTGAGTCTATTATTATTATGTCTTAATTAAATTGAGATTTGCAGCTGGAACTGCTAGTGCTGTTATATATGCAGTTATTAACGCTACCACTGGTCATGCATGCTTGTATGCTTGCTTGTATCGCCAAAAAATGAGGAATAAGTACAGGTTGGAGGAGTCCCCTTGTGATGATTGGTGTGTTCACTGCTTCTGTGAGTCTTGTGCTTTGTGTCAAGAGTATCGTGAGCTTCAAAACCGTGGATATGACATGGTCATGGGTATACAACACTTTTTCCTTTATCTCTCTACGTTCAAGAATTTCTTCATCTACATTATTTTATTATCTTAAAACCATAGTTCTATGTTATCTGGAATTGATTCTGATTTACAATTCATTAGTTTAATATTATTATTATTATTATAGGATATCATTTATGATAAACCCGATGGTATGCAATATATGAGCTAGAAGAGGGAACTATGCTTAAAACTCTACTTTTCATATGCCATGTTTTCTTTTACTTTGTTCTCTTTACCTTTAGGATTCATTTACAAGTTGAGTTTTGAAGGGGAAAAAAGGAAAAAAAAAATTTCAAAGTTATCTCACAAATGTATTTCATGACTATAAAAAAGTCTTTCATTTCTCTTTCTTCTCATCTAAAACAAAACTCTCAAATGGACCAGATGTTGCAGCTAAAAGAGTTCTAATTCTTATCATGTGAAGTGTCAACTACTTGGATAAGTGAAAATTACTTTAACTCAAGAATGCCATGAATATGAGAAAGACTAAATTTCAGCCTTTTCATTTTCAATACTAGGTTTAATTTAAGTACAAATATATATTTTGTTGAGAATCTTTACATAATGTATTATCTTTCTAGCACATCAAAAGTGTTTACCAAATTGAACTTTGGTTATTATTATTTTGAAGTGGGTTAGATTTTAACGGAACGAACCTTGATATTTGTCAGGGTGGCAAGGAAACCTGCAACGAAATCAAGGAGTTGCAATGACTTTAACACCTCCAACAATCGAACCTGTCATGAAAAGATGATGGGAGGAATTATATACTACAGTAAAATATAATATTAGTTACAGTTATCATGTTGTATTTATGAACTTCTCCATAAAAAAATGTTACCTCAAGTTCTATATGCATAGTTATATATAGAAGCAAATAAATATGGTTTTCAATCCACAAAAGATCCACTCCCAATTGTTTTGATGGAGAAATTCACATCAAATGATTAAATAACATTATAAGATGACATGACAAGTATGTTACATAATAGACTCATATCCCAATAAGATAATGATTTAATCCTAGATTTATATCTAGATTAATGTATATAAAACATATCATTGAGACAGGTGAGAGCATCACAAACCAATAATTTTATAATGTTCAATTTTAGAACTCTTGTATCTCAATCTAGGGACAACAAGTAGGACAAAGGATCTTATCTCCTTAAGGAATGAGTCTATTTATTTATATAACACCAGTTGCCTAAACAATAGACCTTATGCATAAGACTTCCACTAAGTGAGCTTTGAGAAGAGTAGATATACACAGCCTTACCCCCATAAACAGAGAGAACTTTCCAAATAATACCCTCATGATCTCATGATCACTAAACGACAACATTACCATTGTACCAAGTTCACCCTCCAATTTTGCATAAACATACAATACAAATTAATCTTTATCTACCTAACTTTTGCATAATGTAATCAACCTTAAATACAAGAGACTATGAAAGATATAAAAAACACAAAATAAGAATTATATTCTTTGCACTCTCTCACTCATTTAAAGATAGTAATGGATATTCAGACTCGTGAGTAATACCCACAATGCATCCGTTTTTGCGATTTTAGACCATATATAATTGGGTCTAGAGATTTTAAGACTCGATCCTAAACTAGGAGGATTAGGTAATAAGACGCCTGGACCCACAAATCCTAAATCCCTAAATATATATAGGAAGTATATATTACAAATACAATAGTAGATGATATTGTTGATCTTTTTAGAAATTTTGTTAAGATTCTGTGAACTTTGTGATACTCTTGATTGTTCGATTTTTAAATTGAACATTTATACTATGTAGGAATCAATTGTCCAACACATGATGTTCATGAAGGGATCTTATTGATATTCCTCACTTTTGTCAAACATCCCTTTGAATTATCTTTGTTTCAATAGAATGATTTGTGTGTAATTGACACATTATAGTTATGTAAATGTGTTTGAATTATATATTTTAATTTTTATTAGTATTCTTTCATCTTTTGATTGCCAAAAATATCAGCTAAAATTATAAGAAATATGTGCATATAAGTTGTTTGTAATTATTTTTTAATATTGTATGAATTCATCTATACTTGTTGGGTACCTAAATACCTATGGGTAGTAGACCCAATAAGTATCCACACATGTTGAGGGTAAAGACAAGTCCAATTGCGAGTAAAAACGACTAAGTTGAGTAGTGTACTAACCAAATTTAATTTCATCCCTACTCTCATCTAAGTATCCTTCTTTCACATGCAATGCACATGAAAAAATATAGGTACTTTAACAGTTTTACCACGTCTTTTACACGAGAATGTGGTGTTGCATTTTTAAAAAAATACATGACATGAGTAATTAAATTATTGCAGAGGAGTGACAAAATTAGATAAAGCAAAAGGGTTGTTCATCCCTTATCAAGATGGCATAAACTTTCTATATTTGAGCGACCAATATATATATAGGGAATATATCTTGTGAGAAACCAATATTATATGAGAATAAGAAGGTGATTCCTAGTTGGAATAAAATTAAAGCCTCACCTTTAAAAACTCATTGTGCCTTCCACTTTTCTTTTATTAATTTTATTCATTATTTATTTTTCTACATCACCATGTTTCTACTGTTTCTCTTCATCCATGGCAGTTTTAGAACTTTTTCCAAGCCACTCATCAAAACTCCCTAATATGTAACCCTCTATAATTATTTTACCACCACGTCTTCAAGTTCACCACCACTACACCACCACCATATCTACCTCTATCACCACTAACGGAATCCACATAATCTTCTTCGATGATGGAATCCATATATTCTTCTTCTCCCGCGGCCTCCAAACAGATGAAGAGGGCAAAGGATGATTAGACAAATATATGGAGGTAAGAGGAATATTAGGACCCATCAACCTTTCCAACATCTCCTCTAATTTTCGTTGGATTTCTTTGTCATATACAACCGTTTCTACAACAACCTTAACAATTTCCCCACTCCACTACAACCTCAACAAAAATGGATAGACTAACTCACCAAAGCAAAGCTTATTACTGATGTGTTCCGTACACGAATTAAGCTGAAATATGGTAGTGATGGATTTGTTGCAACAAAGGTCGTGAATAACAGTATTAATGGTGAAGAAAAAGATAATGAATAAAAAGTGGAAGGCACAACCAGTTTTTAAAAGTGATAATATAATTTAAGCCTTTATGATAAAATATTGATGCACACTTTCTAGAAGCTTCCACACTTGTGTAAAAACAAGTACTGATGATTGTATTATAATATCTAGAATTATGCTAAGCTTCTAGTATATTCTATTATAGACATTTAGTATTATAAATAAAGAAGTATCTAGAAATCTTGATAAAAATGTATACTATATACTTATGGAACCATATAGAAATTCATAGTGTTGTAGAAAGCCTATAAATAGGCACTCACCCTTCATTTGTGAGGCATCAAAAATAAGAAGCAAATCATTCTAAGTTGTGTCGCTCCAAAGCTTCTCCACTTCTATTTTCACTACTATAATTTTCATTTCTAAAATACTATGAGTGTCATCATAGCTACGTTTGGTCATACACTGGGCGTAGAATATTACTCTATCCATACTAAACCATCTTTATACACTTTGAGCTATGACTAGCACTATTCAATTATCATCAATTCCTATCCCAATTTTCACCGGAGAAAACTATGATTTCTGGAGCACAAAAATGACTACTTTCTTCCGTCAAGATTTGTGGGATATTGTAGAAGAAGGATTCACTACTCCAGAGAATACTTCAACTCTTACCGTGGCTCAGAAAAAGGAGTTGAAAGAGAATGTGCAAAAGGATGCAAAAGCGTTATTTATTCTACAACAAGCCTTGGCGGAGACTATCTTTCCAAGAATAATGGGAGCTACAAGTGCCAAAGAAGCATGGGATACACTAAAGGAGGAGTTTCATGGCAGTGATAAGGTACGCACCATTAAACTTCAAACTCTTAGGCGTGAGTTTGAATTACTTAAGATGAAAGAGTATGAGACCATAAAAGACTATTATTCTAAAATAAAAGAAATAGTCAATCAAATGAAAACCTATGGGGAAAATATTCTTGACAAAATAAATGTTGAGAAAATTCTGATTTCAATTCCCTAAAAATATGACTTAATAGTTACTACGATTGAGGAAACCAAAGATTTATCTACTCTATCAGTAACAGAACTAATGGGCTATCTAGAAGCTTATGAGCAAAGATTGAGTAGGAATGATGAAGGTTCATTAGAAAATGCCTTTCAATCAAAGCTCAGACTAAGGTTTCAGAATAAAGAATATCAAAAAAGAAATAATATTGGTGCGAAACATTTTATAAACAAAGAGATTTATAAAGACTTCTCTAGAAACAATCAAGCAAAATAGCTTCCATGTGGCATATGCAAGAAGTCGGACCATTCAGAAAATATTGTCGATATCGAGGAAAGATACAATGCCAATATTGCAAAAGATTTAGGCGATCAGAGCAAAATTGTCACAACAAAAATAATCATTAGGCCAATTTCACTAAAGAATGTCAACATGACCAACAACTATTCTATGTCAACCAAGTCTCTAGTCGTGATAAAGAAGAAAACTGGTACTTGGATAGTGGTTGTAGTTACCACATGGCTAAGGACGGGAGCATTTTCAAAGACATTGATGAGTCTGTCAAAGTGCAAGTTCGATTGGGTAATAGAGGCACCATGGTTGAGTCTAAAGGCAAAGGCACTGTCATGGTGGAGACACAATCAGGTACGCGACTTATCAAAGATGTCTTACTAGTTCCTAACCTTAAAGAAAATCTCTTGAGTATTGGCCAAATGATGGAAAAAGGTTACTCTCTCCACTTTGAGGGAGATACATGCAATATATATGACAATAATAGAAAGTTTGAAATAGCCCAAGTTAAAATGGAGAAAAGAAATAGAAGTTTTCCAATAACTTGGAAATATGCTACTAACATCGCTATGAAGGTTCAAGTTGATGAATCATGGCTATGACATCGAAGATTTGGTCATCTTAATAATCAAACCTTAAAGCTATTATATCATAAAAAGAATGATGAAGGATCTTCCATGCATCCAAGAGAATAAAGGAGATTGTGAAGGATGTCTACTTGGGAAGCAACATAGACTACCTTTTTCAAGTGGGAAAGCTTGGAGAGAAAAACGCTTGTTGGAGCTCATCCATACTGACATATATGGACCAACGAGGACTCCATCACTCACTAATAACAAGTACTTCATCCTCTTCATTGATGACTGTAATAACAGGTATTTCATCCTCTTCATTGATGACTTTTCTAGAATGACATGGGTCTATTTTATAAAAGAAAAATCAGAAGTCTTTGGAATATTCAAGAAGTTCAAGGCCTTTGTCGAGAAGCAAAGCGGGAAACATATAAAAGTACTCAGAAGCGATCGTGGCAAAGAGTACAACTCTCACGAATTTGATAAATTTTGTGAGGATGAAGGCATAGAGCGTCAACTCACAGTTGCTTACACTCCACAACAAAATGGGGTGTTTGAAAGGAAAAACTGCACGATCATGGAGATGGCTAGATCGATGCTCAAGGAGAAAGTTTTGCCAAACACCTTTTGGGCTGAAGCAGTTTACACAGTTGTCTAAGGTAAAACTCCTATACCAACAAAGACAATCGAAGGTAAAACTCCTATAGAAGCTTGGAGCGGTAGAAAGCCATCAGCTAAACATCTAAGAGTCTTTGGATCTATCTGTTATATACATGTCCCAAAAGAAAAGAGACACAAACTAGAAGACAAGACGATAAGAGGCATCTTCTTGGGATATAGCACACAGTCAAAAGGCTATCGCATATACAATCTAGAAACGAAGAAACTTATCATCAGTCGAGATGTTGAAGTTGATGAAACCGCCGCTTGGAACTGTAATGAAGGCAAGATTGAGAGACACAACATCTCCATACCAACACAACAACCACAAGTAACTGGGGAAGTAGAAGAAGCAACAGAAGATCCAGGTATGCCAACTACACTCCCACATGAACAATCTTCACCAGAATCTTCTCCGAGACGAGTAAGATCTTTGGTAGATATATATGAGACATGCAACTTGGCCATAGTTAAACCTGGAAGCTTGGAAGAAGCATTAAGGCAAGAAGTATGGGTCAAGACAATGGAAGAAGAGATAAAGATGATTGAGAAAAACAACACGTGGGAGCTAGTAGATTGTCCAAAAGATAAAGATATCATTGGAGTAAAATGGGTCTATAAAACAAAGCTCAATCTTGATGGCACTATACAGAAGCACAAGGCGAGATTAGTAGCCAAAGGCTACTCTCAACAACCAGAAATCGACTATAATGAGACATTTGCTCCAGTTGCTCATCTAGATACTATAAGAGCTCTAATAGCTCTTGCAGCAGAAAGAAGATGGAGTACTTCAAGAAGATATCTATGTGGAGCAGCCAGAAGGGTTCATGAGCAAGGGCAACGAAAATAAAGTGCTACGATTGAAGAAGGCTCTATATGGCATGAAGCAAGCTCCTCGAGCATGGCATAGTAGAATTGACCAGTACTTCGTCGATAAAGGATTTAGGAGGAGTAAGAGTGAGCCTACACTATACATTAAGTCTCAAGGTCAATATGATACTTTAATAGTTTCTTTGTACGTAGATGATCTTATATATACTGAAAACAATATAAAGATGATAATAGAGTTTAAAGAAGACATGGTGAAGACATTTGAGATGACAGACCTAAGCTTAATGCACTACTTCCTTGGCATTGAGGTAAATCAAAGAAAATAAGGTATATTCATCTCATAGAAGAAATGCATAGAAGAACTACTAAATAAGTTCAAGATGTGTGAATGCAAACCAGTTGCTACTCCGCTCGTGACTAATGAGAAGCTACAAAAAAGACGATGGATCTCCATAGGCAGATGCATCTCTCTACAGGAGTTTAATCGGGAGTCTTCTATATCTCACTGCCACTCAACTAGATATCATGTATGCTACAAGTTTTCTATCAAGATTCATGCAAAGCCCAAGTCAAATCCACTATGGAGTTGGAAAAAGAATTCTTAGATACTTACAAGGAACAAAAGAATTCGGTATATGGTATAAGACCAACACCAACTCAACATTGCACGTCTACACTGATAGTGATTGGGCAGGTTCGGTGGATGATATGAAGAGCACATCAGGCTATGCCTTCTCACTTGGATCAGGAGGATTATCTTGGGCGTCAAAGAAGCAAGCAACCATTGCATAATCAACAGCAGAAGCTGAGTACGTAGCAGCTGCAGAGACGACTAACCAAGTTATATGGCTTAGACGAATACTCATTGATATGGGAGATCAAGATACAGAGCCTATGACAATCCATTGTGACAACAAATCAGCGATAGCGATAGCAAAGAATCCAGTCCATCACAACAGGACAAAACATATCGCAATTAAATATCATGTTGTCAGATAAGCAAGTGAGAATAAAGAAATAAAGCTCGAGTATTGCAAGACCGAAGATCAAATTGCTGACATATTCACTAAGACATTACCAAGGCCAAAGTTCGAGCAACTACGATTGATGCTAGGAGTTACAAAATTGTGCCTCAAGGAGGAGTGATAAAATATTGATGCACACTTTCTAGAAGCTTCCACCCTTATGTAGAAACAAGTAGTGATGATTGTATCATAATATCTGGAATTATCATAGGCATGTTAGTAGGTTGTTGATGGCCTTCTAGGCTGTGTGACACGTGGTTGCTCGTCATTGTTCTTGGTTATCATATCATTTTGTAGCATAGAGTAATTGACGTGGCTCGTCAGATCATTTCTTGTCGGCTTTCGTCTTGGTTCTTGGGTCGCGGTTGGATTGTACTTGAGTGTTTTTTGAACGGGTAGGATGCATTTCGAACTGGGCCATTTTTCCAAATGTTCTCAAGCTCCTCCACGTGGGTCCCCTTGTCCATCGTTGGATGAATCTTAGACTCTCCCTATAAATACGGAGGGTCCTTCCTTCAGTCATTATACGTTTGCTTATTTCTTCGTTTGAAAACTCTTGCTACATAACTTGCTATCGAGCCGACCAATTATTCATCTCAATCTTCCTCAATGTACTTACTAGGTAATTTCTCTTTCTTTTTCTTACTCTTACTCATGATAATGTCTTCCTCTGCCGAGCATGAGCATAGCTCAAGTAGCATGGAAGTTTTGTCCAAGCCTCCACCTATCTTCACTATCCCTTCCCGACAATGCCGACGCGTGAGGTCGACCTTTGAGAGGAGGTCGATGATCTCCTTATCCAAATCTCGGTGGCCGGTCAGAGAGAGCCAATGACAAGATGGGGGAAATGCTGATTGACCAAGCAACCACACTCGGGACGCACTTGCCGGTTGTGAGTAATGACTCTAGTTCAGGATCTGATGTTTCATTTGGTCACGGGTTCTTCATGGCGAGAACACACACAACAAAAGCTGATTTATTGGTCATTCCCCCTGGCTTGGACAGGCCGTAAAGTCAGCATTGGTGGGTGGACCAAGAGATATTAGGACTGAGTAGTTATTTCTTGGTCGAGGATCAGCCTAAAGTGAACATATTGGAGAGTTCGGCGAACATTGTTGTCCTGAAGTCTCCTCAGGCCGATGAGAGGGTCTGCCAAGATCTCTAGGTTAAGGTTGGGACTGATTATGCCTTCTAATTATACGACATCTATTCAGTAAAGCTCGGATTACTTATTCCTCTTGACGACTAGAGTGTGGCCATTCTGGATCATCTTCAGGTCGCTCCTTCCTAGTTCCATCGAAATGCTTGAGGCTTTATCCGAACATTTGCCATCTAGTGTAGGGTCAACGAATATCCTTGCTCAGTTAATCTTTTTTCCGGATATTCCGGGTTACCCACAACAACTCGGATGAAGAGATACCGGGTCGCCACAGGTGGGTGTGCCTTAAGTCAAGGAACAAGCAAGCCTTGTTCACCCCTTTTGACCTGTCACTGAAGAACTAGAAGACAGATTTTTACTGGGTGGAGATTGTAGGGGTGACCAGTCACCCATGGGCCTATAGATCGGATGGAAGGATGAGGTTCCCCTTTGCTTGGAACAGGGAGTTCCACCCGTGAAGAGGTTTTTGACCAGTAATGGAAGTTTGACTGGTCGGGAAATGGAGACAGCCAAATGGATATTACATTGGCTGACAGAAGGTGCGACTATGCCTTGCTCGTCCCTACAGAAGAGGGACGCAGTCTTGGATCAGTGCATAGGTAGGTTAGATGAGTTGTCTACGTATGCTTGGGTGTTATCTGCCATATACTAATCTCGTTGTTTTGTTTTTTAGCCGAGATGAGCAATAATCTCGATAGGACCTGCCTGCTGGCCAAGACACTCGGGAGGGGACAAGATGGGGCATCATCTAGCAAGCGTGCTCAAACCTCCTCTCCTTCAAGGGCTCCTTCAACTTCTAGTGAAGGATCAAATTCCCCTTCTACCTAGCAGACGACAAGTGAAGGTGTTGGGCCCGTTCCCATTCTCCCACCAACCCAATCAATGGTCGACCTGATATGGAGATTTGCGTCTGACCCTCCTCCAAAGCAGGAAGACCCTATTGATACCGACCTGCAGATAGTTAGGCCTGGTGGGTAGAAGTCCACTACGAAGGGAAGAGAGTCGGCTACCCGAGCTAGCCGGATTCTTCTGACCTTCTGGGCTCTTGTGGTATTGGAGCATAACCTCTTAAGTCCTTCCATAAGAGAGGTTATGGACGGGATCTCTCTGCCCAGCTTGCTAAAGTAGATGTAATTTTTTTCTTTCCTCTCAGATGTAATGGAAAAATACTTCGAAGAGGAGGGGCTCCTCCTTAGCCGAGTAGAGAGCAACCTTATGACCACTCTTCAAGAGTAGCATTCTATTGATTTATAGAATTTAAAAGAGGCTCATGTTGCGGAGCTGAAGAAGGCAGAAGCTCAGGCCCTGGCAGCTAGTGAGCATTTGTCATTGATGTCTCACCGACAAGAATGTGCCCATTGGGAGACCATGGAGAACCATGAAAAGATGACTGAGATAGCCACTCGGTTTGAGGAGGCGGAACTGGAGATTAGTGTCTAAGGGCAAAGTTGGAGCAATCGGAAGAGAGGGGGCAGGCTGCCCAAGCGAAACCCGACCACGTAGCTGGGGAGCTGACTGTATCGCAGACTCGGGCAGGGATGCTCGAAGGGGAAAATGTTGTCCTTTCCCAATAGAAGGCTGATCAGACTGTTGAACTGGAAGAGATGGCCGACTTGGCGAATGAAGCTACTCAACTGTCTTGTGACAATGTTGTGAACCAAGTCCGCCTGGTACACCCTAATGAGGATTTCTCCTGGATGAACATCCAAGCCCTCTTCAATGATAGGGAATTAGTGTTAGAGGAACCAGGCGACACTATTAAGCTATCGGTTCCAGGTAGGAGGGGGTAGTATAAGACAGGTTTATTTTATGCAAGGTTTTGTAATCGATTGTTATTTTAATGAAGTGTTTTTATTCAATTGTCCATCTTTTTTCTTTATGCTATTTGTTAAGTCAGAGTCGGTAGTAACTGAACCTAAATATGGATGAGGTAACCTTAGCTAGGAATAGCCCACATGATCCAAACATAAACAACATAAACTTGATCGGAGATAGCAGCAACAACTGACTCGAATCTTTCCTTGAATTTTAAACAAGATAGCCTTGATCGGCATTAGTGATAGCTTGAACACTTTAACTTGGACCTGAATCAGTTGAACTATTTGGATGGAAGTAACTTAAATAACTAAGAACACCGTGACTGACATTAACCTTCTAACCATAATTTGAAAAAGAGCACAATATTGGCCAGAGCTGGTCTTATGTGACTTGCCACTTTAACACTAATTTAAACTAGAATCTACATAAGATAAGCACGACCAGAAGGAACTTGGCATGACTTGAATTTTGAAGCATAATGACAGGAACAACTGGAATGATGGGTCTTGCTCAGGTGAACCATAGAGACATTTGAAGTTGCAAACTTGCCCAATGTTTACTTGGTTGATAGTAGGCTCAGAATCTGAATAGAAACTGCAATTGGATTACCCATGCTTGGACTTAGTTATTTGGTCACTTTAAACCTGAGCCGAGGCAGGTTGAATATCTTGAACATGAAACCGACCGAGGGGGATTTGGGTCATGCCTTGTGTGATCGGATTAGATTGCCGTCAAAGAGGGACATGGACCACACCTTTGAGGGGTCTTGATGTTAGACCATCAGTCAAGGGGGACAAGGTTTGCGACTTGGGTGATTTATTAGACCACCGTCAAAGGGGACATGGACCACGCCATTGAGGGGTATTGATATTGGACCACCGGTCAAGAAAGACAAGGTTCGCGCCTTGGGTGATTTATTAGACCGCTGTCAAAGGGAGACATTGTCCATACCTTAAGGGTTGTTGATATTGGACCATCAGTCAAGGGGGACAAGATCTGCGCCTTGAGTGATTTATTAAATCACCGTCAAAGGGGGACATGGTCTGCACCTTGAGGGGTATTGTTATTGGACCACCGATCAAGGGAGACAAGGTTCGTGCCTTAGGTGATTTATTAAACCACTCTCAAAGGGGGACATGGTCCACACTTTGAGGAGTATTAATATTGGGTCGGATTCATATGATAAAGACATGAAATGAATAATACCTCGTTATCATATACGTATTTGTGTTACAAAGGGTTATTCGACCATGAAAGAGATCGACATTACATTTTTAAGCATAAAAAACTCGAAGGTTTTCAGCATTCCATGTCCAGGGAATCTCTTCCCCAGCCAGGTCTTCCAACTTATAGGCACCCTTACTGGTCTTGTTTACCGCCCGGTAAGGCCCTTCCCAGCTATGCGCCAGTTTCTCCTTGACCCAACCAATGTCCGCTCTACGGAGGACTATAGCCCCAACTTCGAAGTTTCTAGGGACCACCAATGATTTATATTTGTCTGTTTTCCTCCTCTTGACGACCACTTCCCTGATTCGGGCTTAGTGATTCTTTTCCTCAATCCAATCTAGGTTGTGCCTCATTAAGGTTGGATTGGCCTCTTTGTTAAAGTGCAACTTTCTCCATGTGGATTCTCTTATTTCCACCGGGATCATGGCCTCAGTGTCATATTTAAGGTTAAAAGGTGACTTACCAGTTGTGGTATATGGATTTGTTCGATAAGCCCATAGCACATGATGAAGTTGGTCGGGCCAATTTCCCTTGGTTGCATCAAGCCTTTTCTTGATTCCTCTCGAAATGACCTTGTTGGCTGCCTTAGCCTGCCTGTTTGTCTAAGGGTGCTCGACAGACGTGAAGTGTCATTTGATGTGCAGACTAGACAATAGTTCTTGAAATTTTCGGTTAGAAAATTAGGTAGCATTATCCATTACTATGGTAGCCGGAATGCCGAAACAGGTAATGATATTCCTCCAAGTGAGCTTTTGGATGTTGGTATATATGATGGTTTACTAGGCTTGAGCTTCTATCCACAACGACTATCAAGAACTTTAACTAGTCGACCGCTTGAGGAAAAGACTCTAGAATATCCATGCCCCACCTACAGAATGACCAGGGGACTAAGGTGTTAGTTAGCTCTTCTAGCGGGGCCTTATGGAAGTCGGAGAACAATTGACACCACATGCATTTCTTGGTTAGATCAAATGCATCTTTCTCCATGATTGGCCAGAAATACCCGGATTGTAAGACCTTCTTTGCTAGGGAAGCTGCACCGCGGTAGTGTCCACAGCTTCCCTCATGGACTTCTCTATGGACATATTGTGCCCTATCAGTGTTGAGGCACTTGAGGAGAGGAGTAGAAAAACCTAGGTGATATAAAAATTTAAAATTTTAATCGACATGACATATTATCATTGGTCCGAGACAATATATCAAACATAGTCTCCGTTAAGAGATTGTTGTTCCCTCGGCAGAGTTGATCTTGTCTTCATGTTGAAGACCTGTTCCTGGCAGCTAACACTTACATTCCATTCTCTTTCTATAAAATATTAAGATTTGCATATTACTCTTGTTATTCAAAAGAGTGTACATATGATATCTATTCTTTCTAGTTCATTCTTATTTAAGTTTCATTTGGCGTCCCTTTAAAATTTGGACCTTATTATTTAGAAGAATATTGGAATTTGTTGACCTTTCTTAGAGACCATATACACTTTCACCGTTAACATTCTTTTAATTGCTACTTATTTAGGTATATTCATTATACATCCAAAATGATTAACATTTCGATACAAAATATAAAATTTATTATTAACAGTAACGATATATTTAATTTTTAGATAGATGATATAGATATAATGTAAAATGTAATATAAAATATTAATAGGAGTAAAATAAAGTAAGACAAAATAAAGTTCGTCTCACTAATAGTTCTCTTTATGATAGAAGAGATGCATGGCAACAGATGGAATTATTAGCGTGACCTCTATACACTACAAAAAAATATCTTGTTAGCCACGGTTATAACCGTGGCTATTTTACCAAAAAACCGTGGCAAAATACACCAGCCACGGTTTCCTCGACCCTAGCAATAAGTGGCGTTGCAAAAATTTAGCCACAGTCAATGTATGATATAGCTACATCTATGAGAAGTGTGGTAACATTTCCTTAACCACGGTTCAACCGTGGCTAATGTGAACCACAC
This sequence comes from Lupinus angustifolius, assembly GCF_001865875.1. Classification (NCBI taxonomy): domain Eukaryota; kingdom Viridiplantae; phylum Streptophyta; class Magnoliopsida; order Fabales; family Fabaceae; genus Lupinus; species Lupinus angustifolius. The sequence goes on along the minus strand of NC_032009.1, from coordinate 4,453,786 downwards.
CCGTGGCTAGTTTATACCATTACTTTAACCACAGTTTAACCGTGGCTAATTATTTATTAAGTTATTTTCACATATATTCCTCTCCTAATCCTCTCTAACAATCATTATATTATATAAGCATTAATACTATGAAATTGGACCCAATATCTCAAATTATCATCACCTTCATCTTAAAATAATTCCAAATACATAAGCATGAATAAGTTCACATAATATGTATCATTCAAACCAATTGTTGAAACATTCCAAATTTGGTTAAAAAATGCATTAATATTTCTATAGTAAAAATTTCACGCATAATCACATGGAACTTCTAGTCTTGCCCACTTGATCACTTCAGCATCACCTTGAAGGAGTTTTGAGATATGTGGTCCCATGGAAAATATACGAGATTAACAATACAATAATGAATGAATGATTTATAAAATGAAAGATTGTCTGAGCTATAAATTTAGTATGCAGATGCATCATTTATACAGTTAATTAGTAATTGAAAACCATTAGATTAAGATTATACAAGAACCATATATATTTGTATCAATATTAGCTAAGATTGTTTTTTCACTATCCTACACCATATTGCAACCATTTCTACTTTTTAGATCCATCCTCCACAATGGAGATGAAACAATGCTATCAATATTTTCATGGGTAAAATGACAAGTTCATTATGGTCCATGACTACACCAAAACATAAATGGTACAAAAAAGAAAATGTAAATTCAAGGATGCACAACTCTACTGAAACAAAATGTTCTAAATTGGATTACATCATGTTCAAAATTTTGAAGGATGCACAACTGATAATATAAATTTAAGACAATATGTTCATTGTAAGATGATTAATATCTTGAATATGGTTACATTATAAAAAATAGAGAGATGCATCTTATGAGGATTGAGGTAGCTTCTCTTCTAAAAGCTCAATACAATTATATACTTAAACTTGAGAGGATTCTATACAAGAAGATATATATACATATATAAATCTTCTGTATACTTATCAGATCACATTGTTTTCATGTGATTCTACATAAAGATAACCCAAGGCAACATCACTTAGATTAAATAGGTTACCTTATGATGCACATAACAAAAACATACATATGTATATCATTAATGTTATGATAAACCAATCAAAAGGCTTATGCATG
>NC_032009.1:4395795-4452532 GCF_001865875.1 Lupinus angustifolius | reverse complement strand
AACTGCACGGTGGCAAAGAGAAGAAGACGTTGATGGAGAAGAAGACGTTGATGGGGAAGAAGCGTGTGAGAGAGCGAGCAGTGAAATGAGAGAGAGAGAGAGTGTGAGTAGAGATTTGAAAGAGATAGAGAGTAGAAGAAGAAATGAGAGACGCGTTATTTATCTCAGTCTTTAACCCAATAACCCAAACCTGATATTCAATTAAAAGAATAGTATAGTGTCAAATTAAAAGAATTTGAATGTTTGCTACGTTTTAGAGAGACGTGGTTACCCAAGTGTGGGCATTGCCTTTTTTTTTGGTAGTGATAAGGCTAAGTCAACATTTTTCATTCATAGTTAAATATCATTATGTAAATCAATATTGTCTAAAATATAATAACTAAATACTTCGAGTTGTACAAGTAAAGTGTTGGATTAATCGATGTTGGTGATATTATATGGAAAACGGCAAATGTATAGATGTAGTATACTTTGACTATAATATTACTAAATTTGTGTACATTTTATACTTATTACATGGGTAGTGTACTTGTTAATAAATCGGCAACACAATCCACGATTTCAATTTTTTTTTCCTACGCCCACGTAACTCGTCAACCGCATATACGTTTTATTATTTAAATGATTTCCATAAAAATCGTTGATGCAGTAGGCGATTTTGCCTTTTTCATTTTTTAATTTTTAGAAACAAAGTCGTCAACCCTATAGGAGTTTTTGGGGTTTTATTTTTTTTATTCATTACATGTAACTCATCATCTGCATAGGAGTTTTTGGTTTTAACATTTATAGAACCAAAATCGTTAATCCTATAGGAGTTTCTTGTTTAAATTTTTTTTAGGAAAAATTGTAATGTTATTTTATTGGAACAAAAAAATTACAATATTAAAATTCTAATATATTCCCAGTAAACCTTAATGACGTCTATGTGATGAAGTCCCACATGGAGGTGGTTTTCTCCTTCTTGTCGGTTGAACTCTTAATTGTTGTTCACTTCGTTGTGGGATTCTCCCTCTACCACGTGTCGCCAATTGTGGCTCCTCCTCATCCTCATCACGTGGTAGAGGGAGAATCCCGCAACGAAGTGAACAACAATTAAGAGTTCAACCGACAAGATGGAGAAAACCACCTCCATGTAAGTCTTCATCACATAGACGCCATTAAAGTTTACTAGGATTTAATGTATTAAAATTTTAATATTGTAATTTTTTTGTTCCAATAAAATAACATTACAATTTGTCCTAAAAAAAATTTAAACAAGAAACTCCTGCAGGATTAACGATTTTGGTTTTATAAATTTTAAAACCAAAAACTCCTATGTAGATGACGAGTTACATGAATAAAAAAAATAAAACCCCAAAAACTTTATAGGGTTGATGACTTTGTTTCTAAAAAATAAAAATGAAAAAGGCAAAATTGCCTACTGCAATTTCTATGGAAATCATTTAAATAATAAAACGTGTATGCGGTTGATGAGTTACATGGGTGTAGGAAAAAAATTGAAATCGTGGATTGTGTTGCCGATTTATCAAAATGTACACTACACATGTAATAAGTATAAAATGTACACTACTTTGATAATATTATAGTCAAAGTATACTAAATTTATAAATTTGCCTATGGAAAACAAGTAGCAAATGACAAAGTCTTCTTATCTTTATCTTAGATCTGGTCTTATATTTTATTCTAGACTAATAATAATGAAATAAAAATAATGATAATAATAAAATTTTAATCGATTCTATCATTAACCTAAGATGAGATATAGTTTAGGACAAAAGATCTTTATTCTTTCCTAGAGTTGACCTTGTCTTCATATTCAAGTTCCTTACGTGGCGGCTAACACTTACATTCCATTCTCTGGTTCTATAAAATATTTAGAAACCACACAAAACACAAACACAGTATCCAAATTCCAAACTTTCTATCTATCATCTATACACACAGTTGAATATGCATCCATCACCAAAATCACATGCTAATGAAGAATATTCTGATGCACAGCCAGCACCATATGGTAACCGACCTATAGCCCCTGGTGCCCAATATGCAACATCTCAAGCATTAGTCCCTTGGTCAACTGGCCTATTTGACTGCTGCTCCGACCGCAAAAACTGTGTGCCATTCTCAACCTTAATCTCCTCCTATAACTTATGTTTCATTTATTTCCTCTCTTCGTTTTTAATTGACAAAGTAAAAGAAAAAACCTTTACACTATCAACACAACACCACACAATGATTAAAATCTAATTATGATTGTTGGAAAACAAACTGAATTCCTTTACTTTTCAAAACCTGTTTGTTTAAAGGCTATAATCTTTCGGTTTGGTGACAACAAAAAAAACCTCTTATTGTTGCAGGTTGTTTAACTTGTTGCTTTCCGTGTGTCACCTTCGGCCAAATAGCCGAGATTATTGACGAGGGAACAATGCGTAAGACAAAAATCACGATTAATGTTAAACTTACCTGCTTCTAAGTTCTAATGGAGAATTATGAATATAACTATTTCAATCATAGTAGGAGTATTTCGTATGCACAAACACGGATCAAGACATATTTTGTAAATTTTCGATTATAGAATGTTAAAATTATTAGAGCTCTATATCATTAATTTTAAACTTACCTTCTGCGGAGAATTTTGAAAATAACAAAATCAATCATCTTAGTTAGAATATCTGGTGATACTAGCATGATATGTATATAATATCAGAGAAGGGAGGCCCACTACCTACCTAATATTATTTAGGAAGGGTGTATATGTACAACTTTATTCTCACAGGAAAATAATTATTTTCAGAATTTATATCTTGATCTACATGTCACAAGATAAACAATATGTTATTATTATTGAATTTAATATTATTATGTGTTAATTAAATTGTGATTTGCAGCTAGAATAGCTAGTACTGCTATATATGCGATTTTAGCTGCTACCACTTGTCATGCATGCATTTACGCTGGCTTGTATCGCCAAAAATTGAGGAATCAGTACAGGTTGGAGGAGTCCCCTTGTAATGATTATTGTGTTCATTGTTGCTGCGAGTATTGTGCCTTATGTCAAGAGTATCGTGAGCTTCAAAACCGTGGATATGATATGATGATGGGTATACAACACTTTTCCCCTTGATCTCTCTCTGCCAATGTGAATTGCTTCTTATACATTGTTTGATTATCTTAAAACCATAGTTCTACCTTCTGTGCCATGTAAAACTGGTTCTAGTTTAAGGTTCCTTAGTTTTAATATTATTATTCCAAGATTCTTTTATGAGGAATCCAATATGTGGTATATAGTACTAGATTAGAAGGGGGAACTATATAACTATGCTTAAAATTCTACTTTTCATATGCCATTTTTGATTCACTCTATTCTATTTACCTTTAAGAGATGCTGGAGTTGAACGTGTTCTTATTCTTATCATATTCACTTGATACTTTTAAGTGTCAACTACTTGGATACGAGCCAATTATGTTAACTAACAGAATGCCATAAACATGAGAAAGACTAAATTTCAACCCTTTTCATTTTCAATACTAGGCTTAACTTAAGTAAAATATATAAATTTTGCTCACAACCTTTCCATAATGTATTATCTTTTTAGGACATCAAGTATTTACAAAATTGAATTTTTTTTATTATTATTGACAAATGGATGAGATATTAACATGAGGAACCTTGATATTTGTCAGGGTGGCAGGGAGACCTGCAACGGAATTATGGAGTTTCTATTACTTTAACACCTCCAACAATTGAACTAGTCATGAAACAATGATGTGAGAATTTATATACCATGGTGATATAATTTTATTTGCATTTATCATGTTGAATATATGAACTTCTTCATAAAAAATATATATCTACATCAAGTTCTATACACATACTTAGAGACTAGGAAGCAAATAAATATGGTTTTCGACGGAGAGCATCTAAGAGGATTCACTCCCAATTGTTATGATGTACAGGCTGAAATTAAATGATTAAGTAACATTCATTCTAAGATCACATGATAATTGTATGACATGATAGACCGACATCTCAATAAAATAGTAATTTGATCTTGGATTTATACGTAGACGAGTAAGCATACTTCGGGAAACCAATAACTCTATAATGTTTGACTTGCCGACTATTTTATTTCAATCTAGGGACAAAAAATGTAATATCATTGAGGATTGAGTCTATTGATTCATATAAGATCAATTACAAAATGGCTTGTTAAAATTCGAGGGGCATATTTAGCACATACAAACTTTCTTTGTTGATGGTCTAAACACTTCAGAACTCGATGAAAGATTTATTATAGCAAAATCCTTTCGAAAATAATATTGCAATTGAATTAAAAGAAAACTAAACATTGTACGTCTGTTAGTACAAGAGGGGGTGGGAGATGCCCCTCAGCCCCAATGATCTCTATGATGTTGATAATTTATAAAAAAAAATTGGTTTTGTCTATATATTCGCCTTTATTAATTCATTTTTTATTTTATAACATCTATTTGAGAGGTTATTTCCTTTAATATATGGCAACTCAATTACTCAATAATGCAATGAATTTTGCATAACAATTGACCAAGTGCATAAGCCTTTTGCTTAGTGAGCTATGGTGAGGGTAAATGTACGCAGTTCTATCTCTACAAATAGAATGACTGTTTCCATCATTTGAACTCGTGATCTAATGACCACTAAGCAATAACCTTACCGCTGCGCTTAGCTCACCCTCTAATTTTGCATAATCAAACAATCAAAATTAATCTTTATCTATGTATCTTTTGCATAATGTTAGAGTCATTTTCATATGCAAACTGAAACAACTTCTCCCAAAATGAATGGATGTCACTTCAATCGCCTCCTACCTTTTGGAATGGATATGATGGCTGGTTGGAAGCCAATTTAAAGGAACTAGACATTCAAATTCATACACGTTTAATCACACAACAATTACTACAACTTTCTATACACTTTGTGCAACAACTTAACAATTTTCTGATTTTCTGAAAAGTTGTTAAAGTATTTTTGAACCAAGTTTCTAAACTTACATTTTCTCATTGAAAAAACTGGAGCATTTGTGTATTATTTAGAGTGTTTGACATATAAGGATTGTGAGTTTTAGCAATTCAAATTTGTATCATTCCTTAGCATTAGATATAAGTTCTTCATTACCATTTTTTTTTGTAAATTCACCATAGAGTGAAAATTTAGAAGTGGGGTGTTTTTAAATTAGTGAGTTTTGGTGAGTGTAATTCGAGACATAGTCTTCAGTGAGTTTTGTAAAGATTGACATTCATCATAGTGAAATCTATTGTTACCGTAACTTGCAACAATTCTAAATGGCATGAACAATACTTACTAGTTAAATAACGACTAGGTCGATCTCTTTAAGACATTTCCTGACACTAGCTAAAATGTGCAAGCAGACTATCAACCACACTATCCCTAAGATAAACTGCCCAAATATCTGTTATCAATTTCTTACTGCACTATATGAACCAATCTCAAATACGCCCACCACAATATAGCTACTAGTGTCAATTCTCGAAATACCCACAATATGGATATTAGTGCCAATTCTCGAAATCTCACAGTATGGCTACCCGTGCCAATTCTATTTTCCCACAATCTGACTACTAGTGTAAGTTCTCGAAATTTCCACAATTTGGCTACCTGCGCCAATTTTTAGTGTCACAAAAAGAAAGCAGAAGAAGTTTGTTGGAAATACATAGGCATAATATTATGAGGGAGAAAGAAGAAGTTGAGTGAAATCGTACTCAACTTAGGACAATAAAATATGAAGGAATGAGACTTCTAATTATAACATGATATTTTTTTCAAGTTCTGCATCTCTCCTATGTGGGACTAGGGAGTTTGTTTTTTTTTTCAAAATTGTTCTATGTGGGGCTTGGGAGTTTTGTACATTTCACACCTAAGAGTTCCCACTAATAGCTTCCAACGAAGCAAGTTCCAACAATCCCCACTTGAGATTAAAAAATGATTTCTGAGAATTTATGTGGCATCAATAAGATTATACGTAAACAAATGTGTCATGTGACTTGAACCTTTGCATAGTGAATAAGATCTATATTTTACTAGAGTAACTCATATTTTTTAACTCTATCTCCTGCATCAAACCATACACAACATTTTCAAAGTTGTATTATGTAAAGCTCATGTGTTAAAGGACATGCACGTTTATCCTAGTATAATGAACGCTCTAGAAATTTATGGCCCTAAATTTCATATGAAGTGGCCCCCACTTCCACATTCACATAGGTGAGTCTATCAAGAGCACTGTTGTAGTATAGGTACTCCATTCAAATTGGAGTATAGCATGTTCATCCTTACACATATTGCAGGAATCACACTTCTCATAATTTTATAGCATGTTCATTCTCATATCACTTCACAACTTGTTATTACCCACAGAACCTATTTCTTAGGTTTTCCAGTCTGTTAAGTCGGGTTACCATCATGAGTGATCTTCGTTATAAGAGAAATATTCCATACTCTTAGAAGAATTATGGATTTTATCTCTAGCTAGTCCTGTCATCAATAGATTAACTATGTTATTCTCAGTGCGTACATGATCCACTCTAACAACTCCTATAGAGAGTGACTATCTAATGGTGCTAAGCTTACAACATATTTCTCATTTCTTACCATTATAAAAGTGGTTCTCAATCTTTGCAATAGTTGTGGTACTATCAAAATGGATCAACACAGTTGGTATCAATTTTCTCATATGGGAATCTCTGCATGCAAGCTTCTCAGCTAACTTGGTTCTTCACTAGCTGTTGCTAGTGCTATTATCTTAGCTTCCAAAGTGGATTGAGCCAAAATAGCCTGTTTCTTTGACTTCCAAGAAACAGCTCCATCAGCTATGCTAAATATATAGCCATTAGGTGTTTTGGAATCATATGAAAGAGTGTTCCAATCAACATCATTGAATCCTTCTAGGATAGGTGGAAACCTTCAGTAATGTAATCCAAGGTTTATTGTTTTCTTAAGGTACTTCATTACTCTTTCTATTTCCAATCTTTCATTTTTATCTTACTCTATTCATAAGTATATGACTAGTTGAAGTGCCCCCATTGTTCCTCAATTTAAAAGGAATTTCTTTTTATTGAAGTCAGCATCGTTAGACTCAATGATCACTTTTGCGTTAAGGTTATGAAACCTATATGCATCGTTATTTACATTATACCCAATGAATACAAATCCATAGGCTCTAATTACGAGTTTAATTCTCTAGGGGCATACCTTCATAAATGATTTCATGAACAGTTCTCTATATCTCATTGGACTGAGACTCTACTAATTTATCATCAGTCATCTAATACTTGAGATAACAGCTAACATCATACTTTTTAGTCTTAGCTTCCTCAATATCATATTTCTTTTCAAGTGCATGCCAAATTAATTTGGCAGACTTGTATGGACTGTAGTAATCATAAAGATCATCTGATAACTCATTCATAATGAAATTCTTACAAAAGTAATGTTTTTCATTCCAAAGAGCTATATCAATAGCTAGATTATCCATTTCCTATTTTTTTCTAGCTTTTCCTACAAAACTAGGACATCAGATTTCAGAACATGTGCAACTTTTCTCATAATGAGGAAAAATTTCATCTTATGGTGCCACCGTTCGAAGTTAGTCCCATCAAACCAAAATGGTTTATTAAGGTCAAAATTGTTTGGTCTAGTAATAGTATCTACGAATGTTATTGCAGTTCGGAACGTCTTAAAATTGTTGTTATCATAACTTGCACAATTCTAAATGACCCAAAATCATACTTAATGGTTGAGTCACGACCATGTTGCTCTCTTTAAGACGTTTCATGATACTACCCAAAATATGCAAGCAGACTATCAATCACGCCGTCCCCAAGATAGAGCAACCCAATTACATGTTATCAAATTCTTAATGCACTATAAGAACCAATCTCGAATACACCCACCACAATATGGTTACCACTGCCACTTCTCGAAAGACTCACAATCTGGCTACTAGTGCCAATTCTCAAAATATTCACAGTATGGCTACCCGTGCCAATTCTATTTTCCCACAACCTGACTACCACTGTCAGTTCTCGAAATTCCCACAATTTGGCTATGTGTGTCAATTCTTAGTGTCACAGAAAGAAAGGAGAGAAGTTTTCCAAAAATGCATTGACCAAAAATTATGAGGGAGAAAGAAGAAGTTGAGTGAAATCGCATTCAAATTGGACAAGAAAATATGAAGGGAGGATGCTTCTATTTATAACATGAGATTTTTAAAAGTTTCTCATCTCTCCTATGTGGGACTTGAGAGTTTTTTTTTTCAAAATTCTTTTATATAGAGCTTGGGAGTTTTTTACATTTCACACCCAAGAGTTCCTATTAATAGCTTCCAGCAAAGTAAGTTCCAACAAAATCTCTTGTAGTTTGCAAAATGATAGAAAAATCAAAAAACTAATCCACCCCCTCTTAGTTTGGCATTTTCACTTGGGGGCCTTAGTGCAAATAATTCTTAAAGCAATTATACTACCTCTACTATATATGAGTGAAATTGTAGGGAAAATTCTTAATTTCTAAGAGCCACCCGAAAGATTGGTGAAGGTTGGATCTTAGTCAATATGCTTTAATTAGATTACACCAATGTGTGGAAAAACATACACCCTTTATTTTTTTGGGTTATTAACAAGGTAGGTATCATGCTTCTGGATTTGGATATTCTATCTTATTCATCTCATTTATCTTTCATTTCTTTTATGATTGACCTCCTCATTGTGGAATTTGGTGTCCCTTTAAAAATTGAATTTTTTATTCTCCAAAAAAATATGTGAAATTATGTTATGCTTCTATTGCTGATTAATTTCAGTTTTGCCATTGATTGACCAGGTCAGAGACCATATGGACTTTTAGCCTTTCACCCTTTCGCATTTTAATTCCAACTAGTTTAGGTACATCTAATATACATTCAAAGTTGAAAGATACTTCATGGCTTGAGGAGGGAATCAAGATTTTCTCTCCCAGATTCTTAAGGAAATTTTTTTTTTTTAGTATCTACTAACGTTTTAATATACATTTTTTACTATCTACTAACGTTTTGATACCTAATATAAAATTTGTTGTTAACGATGATAATGATAGATTTAATTTTTAAAATAATATAAATATAATGTAAGATAATTGTTAGTGTAAATATTTATACATAATAACTATATCATCTACCATTTATTTAAATTATTTTTTGAAGAGTGCTTAAAAATAAATGATAGTTGATGTAGTGGTAATGTATAAAACTACGTTTATTAAACTCGGATATGTCAATGACCCAGTCAAAGCACTGAGTCAATGAGTTATTGGTTGGATCAGTGGATCAATGGTTGAACCAATTGACTCGATTTATATTAACAAATCTAAAATTCGTAATATTAGCTAACATTATTTAATAACTCTATATTCCAAATTTAAAAACATTATCATACCTAATTAAATAACCAAAAAATAATATTTCACTGCTATGGTATCACAAATAAATTGAAAACAATCATTAAACAACATATATATTATGCTTTAATTGCAGTAGAAGTGTACCTAAGTTTAAAATTTAATTTTAAACAACATATTTTTGCAATAACATAAATTAACATATGACAAATATAAGTTAAATGTATTTCATTTTTTTCATCTCAAAACGATGTTGTTTTAGTTGTTTTTAAACAAATATTTTTTGATTAACTGTAGTCCAACCATTTGAGCCATCGATTTTAGGTTTAAAACAATTGTGTTGAATCGAGTCAATTCGATTTTGATGCAAAACTGGTTAGATGAGAGGCTCAGACTGGTCAGATGCTCAATTCACGAATGAACTGTGTAACTCCCCGAAAATAACTCCAACAGTATTGCCCAAAAATGGGTAAATTTTTTAATGTAAAACTCCTTCATTTACATTTGACTCCTTTTCGGGACATCACGTTAAGTAACCTAAATTGCGGAAAAGACGACAGATCGTTACCTAATGGTAACTACAAGTCACTTAATATATATATCGTGAAATAATTCTTTATTGAAAAACAACTGAAAACGTTTATACAAAAGCAAAGCGAAATACATCCTGGTCCAAACTAAAAATATATACAATAGTATGGTTTCGGAATACATCCTGGTCCAAACTGAAAATATATACAATAGTCTAGTTTATTCAAAATATCCAAAATACCCTACACAGATACCCACCTTAAGGACAACTAGAAATGGAAATGACCACTAGTGACTAGCTCTGGTGTTAGCGGGTGTGCTAGGACCCTCACTAGGGTCCTCCTCCGTCTCAGAATCAGAAGAGAGGTCCACCACCTCAATGGTGTCCTCTATACAGACCAACTCCATACAATGTTCCTTTTCGGCTTTCAGCTCCTCTTCCGGGTTGTTGGACGAATCCTGTGACTTTCTTCCCAATCCTGCATCTGTCTGAAGACCGGGAAGCGTCTGTATAGCAGCTCTCTTCCCCGATGGGGAATTGGGCACATCGTCTCTACTCCGTCTCCTAGTAGATGGTCCAACATTAGTGGGTTCGTGAGGAATCACAGACTGAATGGATGGTGCCGTACGTGCAAATCTCCGAGCAGGTAAGGTGAAAGAAGCCTCAATGTCTGCATGCTGTGAAGGGAAGCTCATCGTAGAGCCATCACAAACAATCTCCAGCTCTAAGGCACATGGGTCTGCCTAGGTGTATCTATATCCATCACTACTCCATGTCCCCTCCTGGGATATCGAGAATCGGTAGCTCCGAATCCTCGCCGTACAGTCCATCTGAACGAGAACGTGAACCGAAGGCAAGCAGAACGAAAAGAAAAGAAGCGAGAGTAAGACATCTAATGAATATAATTCATCGACGGCGTGGAATATACAAAATATCACATCCAGACATACACGTATGATATACACAATATAGATCATGGACATAATGCACAATGATGAATGATGTTATAACTCAGATCATGAGGATCAATGTTCATGATCTAAATGTATGAATGTTATGCTTATTTCATCCATCCTTACACCAATATCCTCCCAATATACTATTCAGAAATAACCAAGAGTACAGGTCCCATAACAAGCCGATTTGATCACACCAAAAATAAATTCCTCGCAAGGATATATGATCGATCGGTTCCGAAGAACTGTCCATTTCAGGATGGTGTCGTATCGAACACTTTCTAGGCATCCCTCTCATTGATCCTGATTGCAAAGAGAGGTTGTCAGAGATCGTCTAGTTTGCAATGTGAGAACTATCCGATCCAACAAAATACCTCATCCAGGAATACAAGGCAATCGTCTCACCTAGACCCTTCCTCAAGACTTTGATGACAAATCACCGTCATCGCCGTCCCTCTTAACATCACAGGGCTCGTTCGTCTCCCATAAATTTCCTCTCCACTACTTTGTTATTCATAATGAGTATGCATACTAACCGAAGTTAGCCGATTAAATATTTTAATTATTCTTTTATATCGATCGGCCCATTCTAAGACATCTTCCAAAGGAATGCTTATTATGGGACCTGATCTTATGTTATCACGTAATATAGGAATAACATCCCTACCATTACGAACCATCGTTGACTTACCCTAGATGACCACATGACCAAACGTCTTACGGTCAGACGACCTCGCTGCGTGGTATCATGTAATCCTTTTTAGGCATAGCCGTGCTCACGACATCCTCGTCGGAATCCTTGCCCGCATAAGGCGCAAGAACAAAAGTGACAATATACATTTGTCGATTTGGGCACCAGACTCAATCCTCTAAGCCACGGCCTTCCCCAAGTGTAAATACACTTCAAACCCAAGCTAGGGTTATTTCCTAAGCAATAACTCAATAAAAAACAATCACAATTTATGTATGTCTTTCGCCCAAGCGAGAGGTTGTCGCTCAAGCGACCAATTCATCAAAACAAACTCAATTTCCTGTATGGTTCTCCCTCAAGCGAGGGGACTGTCGCTCAAGCTAAAAATCCACCAAAAACTAGTCAAAAGCATGCTGCCTGGCCGTCGCCCAGGTGTGGCAGGGTCACCCAAGCGTGGCTGGTCCAGTCGCTAGGCGTGTTTGGCTCGCCCAAGCGTGGCTGGGTCGCCCAGGCATGGCTAGTCCAATGGCCAGGCATGTATGGCTTACCCAAGCATGTCCGACTCACCCAGGCGTGGCTGGACAAGTGGCTAGGACTACTCTCTCAACCTTTTGGGCCACCAGATCGAATACCACCACTGTTTTCGATCCCTACGCGTTTTAGTTTCTTGAGTGGTATTTCTTCATGGATAACAACCACACGACTTGATATTTTTTACTCTCCTAAGGGCATACAGTCTAAGTACGAGTTTGGTTAAGTACGAGTTTCTAACAAAAACAGAAATAACTTCCAACTTTTGAGGTAGTTGGGTGATCCGGGTGTCATATTCGGACCCATTATGCCACGATGTATTCTCTCTCACCTTGGGTTGTAGCATGGTTGATTTCCTTTTCGTGAATGCGTAGGTCGTCCGACTTCGAACGCCTTGAAACTAAACATGAAAACTAATCAACGATTCACGAGTTAAATCATTTTCCTACTAACTCTAAGCTAAAGACATCATTTTAATCCATTCTAAGAACATCCGAGACTTTCATCCATCTGGTCCAAGATTCATATTCTTGAACCATCATCTATCCTCGAAAGTCTCGTTCCCGATTCCTATCGGTTCATGATCATTTCAACACTGTTTTACAAGGATTGATCTCATGATCGAAACGACATTTCGATTTAAAATATTCTTTGATTTCAAAATCATCATCTTTCATCAACATAAATAACATGCATATTTTCAAATACTAAAACAGCCCCATGAACAATAAGATTTCATGGTTTCAAAACAAAAATTTCTAGATTCACAAAAACACAATTTTTGATTTATTCGATACAACAAGTGTTAGGAAGATTAATAGAAAATTTCGACGGTTGAAAACGTTCGTAACATGCATATGATCCTCATACTAAAATTTCGTAAACAAATAACAATTAGATTTCTAAGAGATTAAGAACAAAAGGGATGAGGTTTACCTAGAAGTTCTTGAGAGCCAAATGAAGAAGAAGAATAAGAATCAAATGAAGAGCCAAGGGTTTTCAAATAATAATGGTGAGATGGGTAAGTGAGAGGTTTAGGAGTATTTGCATAAAAGATGAGTATTTTTGCTTGCTTGCCTAGCAAGTTTCACTCGGGAACATGAGGTGAATTTTTTGACGAAAAACATTCGCAATGAGACCATGCCCGAGTATTGTCTGTTAATATTCGGCTGGATATAAAATCTTCAAATTACGATTAGAATTCCGGAATACCGAATTCGGAGAGAAAAATATTTAGAAATGCGTTTTGGACAAACTTGATGTCTATCCTGACTCGAAATAATATTTCGAAGCCAATGACGCAATCCGAATTTGATTCTAAGCTACGGAACTCAAAAACACGTTTTGGGCCGAAAATTACGACATTTTACCATAAAATAGGAATTCGCAAAAAAAACTAACACTCAGATATGGTTTAGCCTAATTCCTTATCGATTAATTTCTAAAATTAATTTTGATTTAAAATAAATAATTAATAAAATATATCGAATTTTCACGGTGTTACAAACCGGTTCGAGCCGAGTTTTATAACACTATATAAAACTTATATATTGTCAATGCATACATTTTTCTCTAAAATAGTCTTAGGGAGGTCATTTCAATATTGTCAACGCTAGAATTCACATTTAACAATGGTTTTTTAATATCGCTTTCTTGCGCAACTCTGTTAAATATAATACGGAAGATAATTAACAATGTTTTTTTAAACAAGCGCTGTTAAATTTGATAGGTGAATATAGCTTTTACATCCCTTTCTTCAAGAAGTATTATTGTATTTTGCGTATAATTATCAACAACACTTTTTAAGCAAGCGCTGTTGATTTGAGTATATTTAACAGCGATTGCTTAAATAAGCGTTATTAAAGGTGACATATCAACATCGCTTTTAACAATAAGCGCTATTAAAAGTCATATGATTAAAAAAAAGCTAATTTTAATTATTACTTAATATGTATTTATGAAATTATTTAATTTTATTTTAAAAGATATAACTTGAGTAAATATTACACAAAAATAATCCAAATTGTTAACAAAAACTCATACGCTAGTTTTTCATAAATAACACAACTTCGTCATTCATATACAAAAAATGCAATTGTTTATTATTACAAGAAAATATTATAAATCAACAACAAATATTATGAAAATAGAATATTAAGGTATGTGATTTGACACAACAAAAACTCATATTTGGTAAGTAAATTATGTTATTTGTCATTCCATTGTCAAAAGTTGAACATAATATGACAACTAAATAATTTTGATATTTAATAGCACTCTGTTAAGCAAGCGTTGTTGATTTGAATCTATTTAACAACACTTGCCTAAATAAGTGCTGTTAAAGGTGACATATCACCAACGTTTTTTTACAACAAGCACTATTAAAAGTCATATATTCCAAAAATGTTTTTGACAATATTATTCAAATAGAATATTAAGGTATGTGATTTGACACAACAAAAACTCATATTTGGTAAGTAAATTATGTCATTTGTCATTCCATTATCAAAAGTTGAACATAATATGACAACTAAATAATTGTAAAGAATTTTGATATTTAACAACATTTTTTAAGCAAATGTTATTGATTTGAATATATTTAACATCGTTTGCTTAAATAAGCGTTGTTAAAGGTGACATATG
This sequence comes from Lupinus angustifolius, assembly GCF_001865875.1. NCBI lineage: Eukaryota > Viridiplantae > Streptophyta > Magnoliopsida > Fabales > Fabaceae > Lupinus > Lupinus angustifolius. Next base: position 4,437,755 of record NC_032009.1, on the reverse strand, counting down.
AATAACGCTTTTTACAATAAACACTATTAAAAGTCCTATTTCAAAAAACGCTTGTTTTAGCCAATGAGCGCAAATCTTTGCAGATTTAAAAACAAAACCTCACCCATAATAATATACTTATTATTTAGTATTCTATTTATCTTACTCTTTTTCTCCTCTTAGTTTCTCTCTTCAAACAAGTTATTAGCTTATGGTTTCTATTTTTGAGTACAAGGTGAATCATTATTTTATTTTACCTTGTTTATTTTTCTTTGATTCACTCTTGTTGCTTACATTTACATCTATGTTAATTGCTTATTTTATAATATAGGAAATGTCAAGGTTAAAGCTAGGTGGAGTTGTTGGTGATTTACCAAACTTACAATCTCTGTATGTCTTTCTTGCATTTGGCTATTATTTTTTCATCCATATTTTCTATGTAAATTTTAATTTGATTCTTATTATGTTGAATATAAACTATGTATTTCTATCTTCTTATTTTTTTCAGTTAAGTAAGAAAAGAAATTCATACATTTGTCCATTACGTCTCCATCACCTTCGTCATTTTCATTACTGCATATAATCTTCCGGGTTAATGGATTTGAACTATAGGAGTTCAGTTGATGCAATAGTTTATGAAATGAGTTTTTAGAATGATGTTTATATTGTCAAATATCTGGTAAATGTGGTGGAATTGGTCATACTTGTTACATGTTTGATATTGTAAGACTGAGATGATAACCAAGAGGAGGGGGGTCAATTAGTTGTCTTAAAGTATGACTGGTTTTTCTGCATAATTGAAGAGTTAATAGCAGCAAAAAAAGATATGCAGAAATAATCAAGTAAATGTAAGGAAATAAAGGATAATAGAGTACACAAGGATCTTATACTAGTTCACCTTCTTGTCCACCGAAGGCTACATCGAGTACTCTTGGAGCACAAGAGATTTGTTCACTAGATATTAAGAGTAACAATTACAATTTCTCACCCCGAGATTTCCTTGTACCTTACTCACTCTCTAATACCTATATCACTCTTTGGAAAACACCCTTTCCAAGTGAGTTTATCCCCTTTCTTATCACACTATTGTGAAATAAAGTAATTCAATACTTGGAATGAAGAAAACGTTTAACTATGACACTGAATTGCCTTTACAAGATTTTGAAGTTATAAACTCTTACAATCCAATAACTCTTTGTATACTTTAGTACTAATGCTAAGAAGTTTTGAATAACTTGCAATAACACTTAAGGCAACTTTGCAAAACAAGTTCTGAAAGTTATGAACAAGTTGCACCAAGTGTAGAACAAGTATTTCATAAAATTATAGATTTGAATGAATGAATTATATCCGAGTTGTGTATTGATTTTGTTAGCATGAAATGAATTTCAATGCCTTTATATAGACTTTCCAATCAATCATAATACCTCTACGAAAAGGTAGGATTTGTTTGGAATAAACCATTTCGTTTGGGTTGAAAGTTGTGTGGTTTGAAAATGAAAACTGGTGTAACAACTCTCAGTAATCGATTACGTAATAGATGTAATCGATTACCCAACAAGTCTCTCCAACTGCTAATTGATTTTCACATGCAATGTTAAGTACAAGTAGGCATAATATAAGTACAATGAAGCAAACATATAATCATGAATAAGCATTTAAGACAAGTAGGCTTCATCAAGTATGTCTAATTCACGTTTTGAGTAAAATTAAAATTTTTTAAGTATCAACAAGTATGCCTAATTCTCCAAGTATATAATCATGAATAAGCAATTAAGACATGTAAGCTTCACCAAGTATGCCTAATTCTTGTCTAATTTTATAGAAATATTATTTTGCCAAAGGTTTAGTAAATATATCCGCTAGTTGGTCATGAGTATCAACAAATTCTACAGATACATCTTTCTTTTGGACATGATCCTTAAGGAAGTGATGTCTTATATCTATGTGTTTGATTCTAGAATGCATTACGTGATTCTTTGTCAGATTTGTAGCACTAGTATTGTCACATTTTAGGGGAATTCATCCTAAGTATAAGCCATAATCTCGTAATTGTTGTTTAAGCCACAACACTTGGGCACAAGAACTACCTGCAACTATGTGTTCTGCCTCAACAGTACTTAGGACAACACATACTTGTTTCTTGCATGACCATGAGAACAATGCATTTCCTAATATATCACAAGTACCACTTGTACTTTTTCTCTCAATTTTGCATCCAGCAAAATCCGAATCGGAATATCCAACCAAATCACATATACTTCCTTTTGGATACCATAATCCAAAGCCAGTTGTGCCTTTTAGATATTTAATGATTCTTTTGACAACAACTAAATATGATTCTATTGGTTTTGATTGATACCGAGCACACAAACAAACATTAAATATTATATCAAGTCTACTAGCAGTTAAATACAGCAGGGAACCAATCATACATCGATACTTTGATATATCAATGCATTTTCCAGCTTCATCTATATCAATGTATGTACTAGAACCCATAGGTGTGGCAATTGGCTTGCAGTCATCCATTTCAAATCTTTTTAGCAAGTCTCTACAACATTTGGATTGACTTACAAAAATACCATCCTTGAGTTGTTTGATTTGTAATCCACGAAAGTAATTTAACTTCCACATCATAGACATTTCAAATTCCCCTTGCATCATTTTTCCAAAATCACTACACAATTTCATTAGTAGAACAAAAAATAATATCATCTACATATATTTGAACAAGCAGAGTATGATGATTTATTTTCTTAATAAAGAGTGTAGTGTCGACCTTTCCTTTGGTAAAACTTTTTCAAGTAGAAAGTTTGTTAGACGATCCTACGAAGCACTTAGATTTAAAAAATAACAACGTTACCTATACCAAGGATTTTTCTTTGGATGTTCATTGCATAGGTAACAAGGCTTTTGTTACTTGAATATAAATATTTTAAATCTCCTCGTGCTATATGCTTTGAACATCCGTTATCATGATAACACATTTTGCTTATGGCTTTCAAGCACTCTTGCAAAATAAATTAAAAAGATTTTCTAGGTACCCAATGTGATTTGGATCCTGTGGGGTTAGCACCTTTCTCAACCCAAACGTATTGGCCAGTTGGAATACCAACTATTCTCATATGACATGCATTAGGCTTATGACAAATTTTTTTATAATAAAAGCATGTGGGTTGATGCTTATGCATCTTGTGCTTAGTCTTGTAAAAAGAATCTTGATCAATATTTTCTTTAGAAATATTATGCATGCAATCATTCTTAGTTTTCACAAAAGTACTCTTTATCATACCATTAGTTTTTCGGCTATTTGTGTAGCCTAGACCTCTTCAGTCATTGATATGTTTTTAAGTATTTAAAATATTGTCCAACTTATGTGTACTTTTCTTGAATATATTCATTTCTTGATTTAATGAAACAATTTTAGTTTCAAGAGTATCACATTTTGGACAATCAACACACTTGATACTTCTTTACTTCCATGCATTCTTTCTAAAGTGTCCTAAATTTCTTTTGACGATTTGCAACTCGACACTCTAAAAAATTCTTTTTCTTCTAGAGTCGAAGTAAGAATGCTTTTGGCTTTAAGGTCGTATTGCACTTTTTTCTTATCTTCATCATTCCTCATGGATTTTGGCTTTACTTCCCTTATACTATTAACAACTGTGAAGGGTTCATGGGGTCCTTCCTCAATTGTGTTCCAAATATCCAGATCTTGAGATTCTATAAAGATTCTTATTCTGATTTTCTAGAAGTTGTAACATTCTCCAACAAAGCTTGGAAGGCGATTCATGGTGGAACCTTCTTCTAGAATTGATCTTGGGCCCATCTTAGAAACATGATCAGTTTTGAGAATAATTTACTCAAAAAAGAAGCTTTGATGCATATTGTAAGACTGAGATGACAACTAAGAGGGGAGGGGGTGAATTAGTTGTTTAAAACTATGACTGATTTTTCTGCACAATTCAAGAGTTAACAGCAGCAAAAAAAGATATACAGAAATAATCAAGTAAATGTAAGGAAATAAATGATAGGAGAGTACACATGGATTTTATACTGATTCTCCTTCTTGTCCACCGAAGGCTACATCCAGTACTCTTGCAGCACAAGAGATTTCTTCACTAGATATTAAGAGTAGCAATTACAATTTCTCACCCCGAGATTTCCTTGTACCTTACTCACTCTCTAATACCTATATCACTCTTTGGAAAACACCCTTTCTAAGTGACACTATCCATTTTCTTCTCCCATCATTGTGAAAGAAAGTAATTCAATACTTTGAATGAAGAAAATGTTTAACTATGGCAATAGATTGCCTTTACAAGATTTTGAAGTTATAAACTCTTGTCATCCAATAAATCTTTGTATACTTTAGTACTAATGCTCAAAAGGTTTGAATAACTTGCAATAACACTTAAGGCAACTTTGAAAAACAAGTTCTGAAAGTTATGAACAAGTTGCACCTAGTGTAGAACAAATATTTCAGAAAATTATAGATTTTAATGAATGAATTATATCTGAGTTGTGTATTGATTGTGTTTGTATGAAATGAGTTTCAATGCCTTTATATAGAATTTTCAATCAAGCATAATACTTCTATGAAAATGTAGGATTTGTTTGGAATGAAACCATTTCGTTTGGGTTGAAAACTGTGCAGTTTGAATCTGAAAACTAGTGTAACAACTCTCAGTAATTGATTTTCACAGGCAGTAATCGATTACTCAAAAGGTGTAATCGATTACCCAGTTGCTCTATCCATCTGGGTAATTATTTACTGTATTGTGTAATCGGTTACCCACATGGTATAATCGATTACGCTGATCAATTTTTATTGTATAACTCGTTTCTCACTCATGTAACCTGTTATTTAGTTCTGGTAACCTGTTATTTAGTCACCGTAACTTGTTACTTAGATCTAGTAATACTTGTGTTTATCAATTTTCTTTTAAAATACTTTTGAGCATTACTACTAACTATATAGTTTAGAGTCTAAGTATAGAAGTACCTAAAGACTTAGATTCTAATTTCTTGAAGCTTTGTCTTCATAAGTATTCTTCAATTTTTTCTTTTATGTGATGTTGGTGTCTTCATCAAAACCTTGCCAAGGTCAGGAGCTAGATCGTCTTCGCAGATATAATGCTTGACATATTATGCATTGTTTATGTATGAAATTTATGACAACGCTTTGTGTACGATGCACTATTGTATGTACATATGATAGTGTTTTTTGTGTGATGCGATGTTGTATATGTTCAATATAACAGCGTAGTAAAAGCGATGTTAATCATGACAATATATTATTGTGGTCAAATAGAAAGCGTACGAAATCATTTTTTTACATCTAAAATATGCACTGTTGAACTGCAAATCTGACGTAATAGATGACATGACATCGTGGGGAATCATTGACATGACCTCCCTAAGGCTATTTCAAAAATTTTCATCCACGGTTAAAGGTGGATGATGTAAGTCAATATTGTCTAATAATATAATAATTAATAAAAAAAGTATGCACAGAAAATATAAGTTTTATATATTATTACTGTATCATCCAATATACATATTTAATTATTATTAACTCTTAAAAAAATATTATAAATGAATAATAAATAACACACTGACTGTGTATAAATTATTATACTGACATTATATAGATATTATAGTGAAAGATTAATTACTTAAAAAGAAAATACATAAACTAAATCCAGCCTCACCTATTAATGTAAGTAAAAAAATGATATTTAAACTTTAAAATAGTAAAGGCAAGTACTTGGAAGCTCAAGCTTAAACTTTTAAAATAGTAAAGGCAATTACATAGAAGCTCAAGCTTAAAATAGTGGTAGATTATTCAAACAAGAGGATATGTTTTTCTAAGGTAAATGATGTCATGTATTCTTCTCTGCAATAAAACAGTTAAAAAAAATACAATTCTTTCTTCTTAGAAAACCAAGATAATCTTAATTTCCACTCGCATACATTATTATTTGGAACGTAATAGTAAAGATATAGTTGGTCTAATTGAGAAGGATTAAACCAATATTCTTTAAGAACGAAAGTTCAAATCTTGCTGCTGATATAAATATCTTGCTTGTGGGTAATATATAAATATCTTTACAGTTGTGAGATTTATTCTATATAGTGAGTCAGTATAACAAAACTAATATAAACTATATATATATAATTAATGGATGAAGCACCTTCCAAGATATATCCCCTTTCCATATAAAATATTTTATGCTTTTTATTTGTGGTAATGAAGCTTAATCAATTTAGACCCAACTACTAACTATTTAATATACTTTTTTATATTAACAAAAGTATTTCTTCACCCTTTTGGATAAGGAATTAATATCTTTTGGAATGCATGGTTGTCCCTCCCAACAAGTATTATTCATTGAAATCGAACTATTGAGTTTTTGGTTATTCTAGAGATCTAGTAGGACATTACACTTCTATTAAAATATGTAAGTCAACATTGTTAATATTATATTAAAATTATTGTTTTTGAATTAGGCTTTTGTTAATCATGGGTTTTATTAGCAAAATCATTTTAATTATAAGGTGATATTGTCATTGTAAGAAAAATTAATTGGTTGATCAATTCGTTGAGGCTGAAGGTGCTTGACCTTAAAAAATAAGCTAAAATAATAGAAATCAAATATGTTGAATAGAAAAAATGTAAGCTAAGAAACGTATGAGACAGAAGAAAAATGCTCAAGTTGTACAACCTGCCAAGTTAAGTGTTGGATCAATCAATTTGGGTGATATCTTATGCAAAACAATTAGCCAATGACAAGTCTTGGCCACGCTTGACCTTGTTTTCATCTTAGTAAATCATGACTAACAACAGTGGAATATTTGACCCAATAAATTACATCTTTCAAAAGTATAATCCAATGCACAAGACTCTCATAAAATGAGGTATGGAAAAAATAAACATACTCGAATATATTCTTACCGGCAAAGAGATTATTTCTATAATCTGAACATATAAATCCAGATCACAAGACGAGTGGATAGATTCTCTCTCACATGCTATTCTCTATTCTATAAAATATTTAGAAAACACACGAACCCATTCTCTAATTCTATAAAATATTCACAGAACATACAAATTTCAAACTATCAATCTATAACTATATATTTCTACAACCTCAAGACACACTTGAATATGCATCCATCACCAAAACCATATGATAACGAACAATATGGTAATCGACCTATAGCCACCAGTGCCCAATATGCAACATCTCAAGCATTAGTTCCTTGGTCAACTGGCCTATTTGACTGCTTTTCTGGCCGCAAAAACTGTGTGCCATTCTCAACCTTATTCACCTCGAATGACTTATCAGTCATTTATTTTCTCTCTTCATTTTAATTGACAAAGTAAAATAAAATAAAAATCTTTACACTATGAATAGACAACCACACAATGATTAAACCTAAGTAAAATCTTTCACTTTTCACCAACAAGATGTTAGTCTAGTGGTATAAGGTCCAACTAGATTCTCAGAATCACCAAAAAGTAAGGGTTTGATTCTTGAGAGCGACACTTGTTCGGAGGGGCAGTCACACAGCTCGAAAAAGATTAGTTTCTTACCCAAAATATTCAACGGATACCCTTGGTAGTATAATAAAAGTCCTTTACTTTTCAAAACTTGTTTGTTTAAAGGTTATAACGTTATAATATTCGTGCTTGGTGACACTAAAAAACACCCTTGTTGTTGCAGGTTGTTTAACTTGTTCCTTTCCGTGTGTCACCTTCAGCCAAATTGCAGAGATTATTGACGAGGGAACAATGCGTAAGACAACAATCACGATTAATGTTAAACTTACCTTCGAAGTTCTATTGGAGAGTTATGAATATAACTGTTAAAGTGTATCTTGTAATTCAGCAAAGTTGGTTGTGTTAGTTAGACTATTTTTAGTAAGTAGTTATTTAGTGCATGATATAAATAGATGATGTACAATTGCGTAAAGTTAGAACAATTCAGATTTCAATACAAAGAGGCATATTCATAGTAAAACTCTCTCTCAACTTAAATCATCTTCTTCTCTATTCTTCTATCTCATCTCATTCCATTTATTCGAGTTTCATGCTGCAAGCATATTGAGGAGCAGCATCAATAGGGGTATTAAGAGCTTCAAACAAGATTCTTTGTGAGTCAACAAGTCACAATACAAGGGGCCTGTGAAGGAAGAAAAGGGGTAGCAAATTCTGTGTGAATATGAGATTAACAAGAAAGGATCCTAAGGGAGAGGAAGGTGAAATCAGAAGAGGAGCAACACAATGACAAACACCAATGGTTTTGCCATGACCTTACCAGTTCTTGAAGGAAAGAACTTTGGTAGATGGAGAAACCAAATGCAAGAAATCTTTGGTTTTCAAGAAGTATTTGAAATTGTGCAGAATGGCTACCAAGAAGTTGAAGAATATGCCACTAAAGCTCAAAGGGCAATCTACAAAGAAGCAAAGAAGAAGGATTGCAAAGCTTTCTTCCTTATACATCAATGTGTTGATGGTGCAAATTTTGAAAAGATTGTTGGAGAAAAAATAGCAAAACAAGCATGGGATAACTTGGGAAAGAGTTATGAAGGAGCTGCAAAAATTAAAAAAGGTTAGGTTGCAGATGGATGAAAATGAGACAATCTCTAAATACATGACCAAGATGCTGGCACTTACCAACTAGATGAGATCATGTGGGGAAGAAATCTGTTAGGTATCAGTGGCCTAAACACACCTAGAGGGGGGGGGGGTGAATAGGTGTAGCGGTTATCAATTACCACTTCTCACACCAAAACCCAGTTCTGTAAAACAGCCCAGGTAATCGATTAACCAGTGGGCCTAATTGATTAACTCGCAACAGAAACATAATGACCATATCAACTTCTTGCACAGTTATTTACCAATAGATAAACAGAGATACAACATATATTTTTATGCAATATTAACAAGGATATAGCAAAGTATTAGTATGTTAAATATCAGCTTCAATCACGAATTAAAACAGTGAGAATTATAAAAGAGATTAAGAGAGAACAACTTGCACAAATGAATTTTTATCCTGGTTCGTTTGCGGGTCCACTTGCAAACTACATCAAGGCCTCCCCTTCTGATCTTGGGAGATTTCTCATCACTATATTGAACACTTTATATTATCACATACACCAATTCAATTACAAGACTCTAGACGCTTCTTTCTTGAATTTCAAGAACCTCTAACCTTGGTTTGACTATCCCTATCGCCTGAGCAAACCTTTATCGCAATCCAGCCCCAGCCAAGATCGTCACTCTAAATTCAAGACCTCCTAGTCTTGGTGAAGATTCACTCTATATCAATGGTGGTAAGACACCAAGAGACTAAACCCAATGTACAAAAACAATATACAAAAAAACGAGTTTTACCAAGCACTAAAATGCTCAAATTACAACAATGAAAAACTCAAAGATTAACTCACTTTAAAGTAACACAAGCCATCATGCATATGTGAGTTAATACAAAACAGTAAACACAAAATATTTCTCTTAAAATCTCTAATAAGAATGCATGAACATGCAAGAAAGAATGGATGAGATTAAGCATATGAAAAAAACATGCAATACACCATGAATCAACATCAACTAAGCATGTTAATATCTCTTCCTCACACATGTATCTCTCTACCTATTACACAGTAAATCACGAAAATATGCTCTTTAATCAATTCTAAACAATAGTATGCAATGCTACACGATTCTACAACTTGCCAGAACTTATACAAAACAAATTTGACCCTTCACACCGTTGCATTCAGTTATGCAGTTAAAACAGAAAACAATTATAACAGAAAACAAACATGTTAATCGATTAAGTCACCACGTTAATTGATTAACCAACATATATAAAAAACGTGATTAAATGGTAAACTACTTATATGTTATGCTTGACTCTTATACATGTTTTAGTAATTATGTTATGTCTGATATGCACATATAACATGTACGATTAATGCATGAACATATAATAAACTAGATGATATGTCTTATGAATATGATATGACAATTATAATGGCTTGTGAGACTTGCATCTAGGTTTACCTCACCTATACTCACTAACTAAGGCACACATTCCAGACTACTTAGAAATATAACTCTATTGATATAACCTAGTCTAGATATGACCAATGAGTTCTAGGCATGTTGATTTGTTGAGCCATCTTCAAGCTTTAACTAATTACTTGTCTTCATCAAAACATAGACAAAATATTGATAGTGCATTCCTTGACACTTTTCACTTTCAAAATCAAAAATCAATCCATAGTTGAAAGGATACTCAGAATCTGACATCTAAGTATGACCACATAGTGGTTGCCATAGAAGAGTCCAAGAACCTTGAGGAGTATATATTAGAGGAACTACAAGGTTCTCTTGAAGCTCATGAGGTGAGGCTGAAGGAGAGGAGTTCAGACAAGCTTGGTGATCAAGCACTGTAAGCCAAGTTCAACAGGAAAACTTCTGACCATTGAGTAGGAAAAACAGAGAAAGAAGACACAACAACAAATGGAGATCAAATGAGAAAGGATCTTCATCCAGAAGGTATGACTACAATACTATGAGATTGGGTGAGTGAGGACCATGAGGAAAAAAGTTCACACAAGAACTCAGAAAGAGAGAAATCAGATAAAAGAAAAGTGCAATGTTATAACTGCAGAAACTATGGACATTTTGCATCTGAATGCAAACTCAACAGGTTGAGAAAAGGCAAAGAAGAAGAAGCTAGACTTGCACAAAGTGAAAGCTCATATGATTCTTATGATGATCACTGTTTGCTCATGGCCATAACAAAGAATAGCCAAGAACAAGTAGAGAATAATGAAGTTGGTGCTGAGTTTTGGAACTTAGACACAGGTTGCTCAAACCATATGACTGGAAGAAAGGAGTAGTTCACTATTCTTGATGAAATTGTGAAGAGCAAAGTAAAATTTGCAGACCTTAGCTTAGTTGCACCTGAAGGAATATGCAAGGTCATGATTCAAAAGAAAGATGGCAGATGATCATTCATATCCAATGTACTCTATGTGCCCAAGATGAAGAACAACTTACTAAGTCTTGGACAACTATTGGAGAAAGGATACATGATGGAAATGAAGAATGGAGCCTTGAATGTGTTTGATGAAAACACGCAGAAAATTCTAAGATCACCGCTCTCTTCAAATAGAACATTTAGAATCCACATTAATATTGGTGAAAACAAGTGCCTCAAAGCAACTACAGATTATAATTTTTGGTTTTGGCATCAAAGATATGGGCATCTAAACTTCAACAATCTAGAATAGTTGAGCAATAATGGATTTATAATAGGACAACCATAAATCAGTGTACTTGAGTTAATCTGTGATGAATGCATGGCAGGCAAACAAGCAAGGAACTCATTTGTGTCTCATAACCATTGGAATTGGTTTATAGTGATGTTTGTGGTCCACTTGAGGTAGATTCAATTGGTGGAAACAAATACTTCATATTCTTCATTGATGATTATACTAGAAAAGTATGGATCTATCTGATAAGGAAGAAGAATGAAGTCTTTGAAAAGTTTCAGAGGTTCAAGGCACAAGTAGAAAGAATGTGTGATCTGAAGCTAAAACAAATTAGATTAGATGGTGTAGGAGAATACATGTCTAAAGAGTTCAGTGAATATTGCATCAAAGAAGGTATCGATCATGAGGTAATAGCTCCATACACACCTCAACACAATGACACTACTGAGAGGGAAAACATAACCATCCTTAACATGGCCAGAAGCATGCTCAAAACCAAGAAAGTACCAAAGCATTTCGGAGGAGAAGTAGTGTCAACAATAGCATATATCATCAACAAATGTTCCTCTTAGACCAAGTGTGAGTCATCTTAAGGTCTTTGGCTCCATTTGCTATGGCCATATACCAGAAGTAAGAACGAGGAGGCTGAATGATAGGGGTGAGAAGCTAATCTTTCTTAGTTATCGTACAATTGGTGCTTAGAGAACTTATGATCCACAAAACAAGAAGTTCATCATATGCAAAAACCTCAAATTTTAAGAGAACCAACATCGGAACTAGAATCAGAATGAAGCCACTTCAATTGGTGTGGAAACTAGGCTGCAAATAGAGGAGGATGAAGAGAGAATTGATGAGTGTGTTGAAAGTAAAGTCCAACAAATACAATATCACAACAACACACCCTCTCAGAGGGCCAGACAACCATCATCTAGACTAAGGGATTATGAAGTCTTCCCTGATTCCTCAATCACTACAGAAGGTGATCTAGTACATATGGCACTTTTTTGAAAGAGTTTTCTTGCTATTTATTGAGGCAAGTTTCTAATTGATTTATTTAATGACAGGTCGATTCTTTGCTCGCCATCTCGGCTTTTTTGGAATAAATCCCAACGCCTGCATAATCGTTCCAAGAATGTTCCTTTAATAAAAAAAACTTAGCTTCATTGAATTATTAACAATTTCATACCATCTCGGCTTTGTTGGAATAAATTCCAATGCCGATATAATGGTATGAATTTAGCAATTTAATACAAGTGATAATGAGTGATATTTATTTTCGTTTTCCTTTATTAACCAAACTACTTCCTTATGGAAAGTTGGTCAAGAACAAATAAATAAAGAATTAAAGTTAGAATCTAACTGTACCACTTCTTTCGAAGGGTACGTATAAAGAATAAATCAATAAATATATGTTAGTTGTGGAAATGTAAATGATAGAAGATAAATGTTAGTTGTAGAAACTAAATGACAGAAAGTAAAAGTTAGTAGTTAGATCACTCATTATAACTGTGTATTTTTCCTTTTCACAAAGTTACAATTTATGAATTAAATTACACTTTGATTAAAGGTTTCTTTCTTTGTCAACAAATAAAATTTATAAGTTAACACTTTTCTATTTTACATTTACATCTCTTTCAAGATTCAATTATAGAATAATATAGGGTTATATCGAACCACATGGAATTGCATAATAGAACATTATTATAAAGAATTGAAATGATCAAGCTAAAACCGCATTTAGCACTTTCTAAAGAATTGAAATTTCCAAAGTAATAACTTAAACATGATTCAATATAATGAAACAAGAAATTACAAGAAATATTAGTGAGCCAAATTTCAACTAAAATTTAGGAACATTAGCCATCTTCATCCAAGGATTTAAGACACTTTTCCATGCACAAATGAGATTGTAAAATGAAATATTACATCTCATTTGATTACTCCTTATCCTCTTGAATTAAGAAGAAACTACAAAATAAACTTACCTAAACTACATTGGAGAAGAATTCCTCCAAGAAATTACAAAGAAGAAAGTATAGAAGAAGAGAGAATTTTGGATTCTAAAGAGAAGTGGAATGTGGTGTATGTGTTGATGAGAAAAATGTGTATCTTTTTGCCTTTAAGGTGCCTCCTATTTATAGGGGTTTCTTCCAACCGCCAAGCTCCTCTCCTTGGCCGCCAAGCTGCTGACCAAACCCTTCAGCATGGGTTTGGTCATGGCCCAATGCTTAGTCACCTACTTGGGGCTGAGTCACCCAAGCTAGTTGTGAGCTACTGGCCCAACTATTGTGTGCTAAAAGCCTATGGAGGCTACTTGGAGTGAGGTCATGCATGAGGTCATGGTTGCTTGGTGGCTAAGTCAACTTGACCAAGTTGCTAGGTGCACACCGCTAAGCTCTTATGTGGCATCGCTAAGCTTCCTGCTTGAGCAGCTTTGACCGTGCTTATGGTGATATGGTCTGGTGCTTGCTGATGGCTAAGCTGTCTGCTTGAGCAGGTTGGCTTATGCCAGGATTGTTTTCTGACCATGCTAGGGTGGGTCAGACTGTGCTAGGTTGGTGTCCAGTTCAGCTAGGCGTTGGTTTGGTCCAAGCTAAGCTGCTTAGTGAGTAGCTTCAAGTTGGCTCTAATTTTCCACATAGGCCAAATCTTGTTGAGTCATGCTTAAGGCTAAGCACATAGCTTGCCACGTCAAGTTTAAGCATGTTATGTGTGGATCATTTTCGCGTCTTTTGAGCATTTTATTTGTACTTGATTAATTCTTCTCTTTTCCACCTATATTCTACAAAATATAATAAAAAGGAAATACACAAAGTATATATACAAGATTGTGATATTTTATCCAAAAAGTGTTGAATTAAGTTGGCTTTCTCCATTTTGCCAAGGATAAGTGCCATAAAAAGTGTATAAAATTTCGGCATTTTTGGCACTTATCACACTTCTTGCAGAAATGGAACCACTATGCTTGGAAGAAGCACTTAACCAAAGGCACTAGATTAATGCAATGGAGGAGGATTTAAGGTCCATTGAGAGAAATAAATCCTAGACCTTAACAAATCTACCACCTGGAAAGAAGGCCATAACTGTAAAGTGGACGTTTAAAACTAAATTGAATCCAAATGGTGAAGTCTCCAAGTACAAGGCCAAACTTCTAGGTAAGGTTTTTTGCAAAAACAAGGCCTAGACTTTGATGAGGTCTTTTCTCCAGTTGCAAGAATTGAAACAGTAAGATTAGTGATTGCCATGGCAAGCTACAATTGTTGGGAAATCCATCAATTGGATCTGAAGTCTGCTTTCTTAAATGGACCATTGGACAAGTAAGTGTATGTGACACAACCACCAAGTTTTGTTGAAAAAGGGAAAGAAGAAATGGTGTACAAACTGCATAAGGCATTGTATGGACTCAAGCAAGCTCCAAGAGCATGGAACAAAAGGACAAACTCATTCCTATTGAAGCTTGGGTTTACAAAATGCACTAATTGGTCACAACAAATTTGTTGATCCTATGCCTCTATGTAGATGATCTCTTGATAACATGTGGAGACATCAACAAAATCCTAAAGTTCAAACATGAGATGCAATTAGAATTGGAAATGTCTGATGTCGGTGAGTTATCCTACTTCCTTGGCATTGAATTCATAAGAGACAAGCATGGAATTTTTATGCATTAGAGTAAATACATCACTGATCATGACTATACTAGTTTTGGTCAAGAATCAAGAAATCTACGCTTGCATTGTCAATGGATGGAATTAACCCACATAGTGTTCAAAATTGCTCCCACAGTACATGGCCATTGATGTTGATCATATACAACCTACCTTATTCTCTATGCATGAAGCACAAATATGTGATGTTATTTATGTTAATTTATGGACCTAAACAACCAGGAAAAGACATAAACATATATTTGGCTTCATTAATTGAAGACTTGAAGGAAATGTGGGAGACATTCATAAATTTATATTATGTGTATAGGGAAGAAAGATTCAACTTGAGTGCTTTGTTGTTCGACACAATTAGTGGTTTCCCTGCCTATGGTAATCTGTCTGGATATAGTACAAAATGACATTTTGCATGTTCTGTATGTAAAGACAATACTCATTCAATGAGGTTGGAACACTATACAAAGAATGTCTTCCTTAGCTAACGTAGATTTTTGCATTCAGTTCATCACTATCGATGATGGAGAAAAAAATTTAATGGGAATAATGAAGAAGGTCGTGCTCCTTTGCCGTTGACTGGTGACCAATTATTTCAAAAGCTAAAGGGTTTGAATAATAACTTTGGTAAACATTTTGCAAAAGATATTGTCGCAAATGGGTGGAAGAAAATGTCAATCTTCTTTGAATTGCCATATTGGAGTTCATTATATGTAAGACATTTCCTCAATATTATGCATATTGAACAAAATGTGTTTGAAAGGAATTGGGGCAGATAGTGATGGGAAAACATACATTTCTACCTCCAACAACTTATACTTTGTCGAGGAAGGAGAAAATGGAATTTTGTAAATTCTTCATGGTGTTAAATTTTTAGAGGGGTACTCTTCCAACATTCGGAACCTCGTAATAATGAAATATCTCAAGTTAAAAGGTCTTAAGCCTCATGATTGTCATGTACTTATGGAACATTTCTTGTCTATTGTAATACGATCAATTCTACCTAAAAATGTTTGAGGAACCATAACTAAGTTATGCTTCTTCTTCAAGGGAATTTGTGCAAAGTGATTGACCTTGAGAAATTATCTGCATTGCAAAGATAAATTATTTTGACTTTGTGTTAGCTTGAAATGTATTTCCCACCTTCTTTTTTTTGACATAATGGTTCATCTAAGCATTAATCTTGTTCGAGAGAAACAACTATATGACCCTTCCTATATGAGATGGATGTACCCCTTTGAGCATTATATGAAGACATTAAAAGGGTATGTGAAGAACCAATCAAGACCAGAGGGTTGTATTGTCGAGTGATATGTTGTTAAAGAAGCTCTTAATTTTTATACCGAATACCTTACCGATGGTGATTTCATGGGCATTCCAAAGCCTCGGTATGCAAAATAACATTTGGTGAAGGTATTATTGGGAATTAAATATTGACTATGACAAGAACCGAAATGGAGCAAGCGCACTTATATGTTTTACATAATGCCGACAAGGTTAAGCCATATGTTGAAAGACATAAGGAGATGCTAAGGAAGTCTTACCCAAGTAAGAATGAAAATTGGAGATGCTAAAAAATCACATTGATGAGGAGTTGAATATAAATGCACATTCACTTTCTAAAAGATTGAAATGGTTAGTCAATGGTCTAAGTATTCATGTTTTATCCTACACTAGTTTCGTAATTAATGGGTTCATATTTTATACGAAAAAACAAGATGATCAAAGTAAAATGCAAAATAGTAGTGTGACTCTTATTGCTCGAACTTTACATATGTCAAGTACAGAAGATAGAAACCCAATATATGCGAACATGGCATAATTTGGGGTGATTGAACGAATATAGAAATTAGATTACACAATGTTTTGGTTGTTGGTTTTTTATTGTATGTGGGTTGATAATAACAATGGCTTCCGAGTTGATGAGTCAGAGTTCATGCAGGTAGATCTTAATAGGTCAAGATAGAAAGATTAGCCATTTATTCTAGCATCTTAGGCTCAACAAGTATTCTATGTTAGTGACTCATGTGATATTAAATGGTCCATTGTTCTTTTAACTAACAAAATAATCGTCACTAATATTTGTGACCAAGAATATGAAGATATTGATGAAGATGATCCTTGTTACGGACATATCAGTCGCGTGAGAGCCGACAAACTACGAATGATGATTTATATACAAGCAATTATCACTATGAAGAGCTTTGGGTGAATCAATATGTTCCTCCAAACAAGGATGATCTTACAAGTGAAAAACAATCAAAGAAAAGGAAAAAGTAGATGCAAGTAGTCTTGTAAAATTATAGCTTAATTTTGATTGTTTGTAATTTGCATAATTTTGTTTATTTGTAATTGCATAATTTTTTTGTTTGTAATTATGTAATCTGTCAAAACATAATTGACATGATATTTATTATTTGTAGTTAGTATTATATTGTATTGATGTTAATAAAACAATCTTTTGGCTTGTATTAATGTGTTTGTGCTATCGAGAATGTATACATTTTTGTGCTATTGAGAATGTTTATGCTGCTAATAAATGTATATACAAGTATTAATTTCTACAAATCAACGGAGAATTCTAGGGGAAGCCCTAGAATGCACTATTGTAAAGGATTAATAAAATAACGCTTTTTATAGATAGCGCTGTTGTATATACTTAATACAACAACACTATGTGTGTATTGTGCTGTTGTATTAAAGTGTTGTTTGATAATATATATGAATAACACAACAACACTTTTCTACTAATGTGTTATTATATATATGCAATACAACAGCGCAAAAAAAAAAGTGTTATTGCTAATGCCTATAAAATGCGCTATTTATGTATGACATATATGACATCGCTTAGTGTATGATGCGCTGTTGTATATATGCAATATATGACAATGTTTTTTGTGTGATGTGCTGTGGTATATATTCAATATAAAAGCGTATTAGAAGCGTTGTTAATCATGACAATATACTACTGCGGTCAAACAGAAAACGCATGAAAGAGCTATTATACATCTAAAATACGTGCTGTTAAACTGCAACTCTAATGTAGTGATAGCTATAGACTAGAAAGCAAATAAATACGGGTTTCGACCCACAATGATTGAGAGGATCCACTCCCAATTGTTTTGATGTAGAGACTCACTTTAAATGATTAAAAAACATAAGATGGCATGATAAAAATATGTTAAATGATTGACTTACATCTCAATAAGATAATAGTTAAATCCTCTATTTATATTTAGATTAATGTATGTAAAACATACCATTGAGACATGTGAGTGACAGCATATTTAGAAACCAATAATTCTATAATGTTTAAATTTCCAACTCTTGTATGACAACAAGTAGGGCAACAAATGTTATCTCCCTAAGGAATGAATCTATTGATTCATATAACATCACTTGCATACATAATCGGCCAACTGCACAAGGCTTCTATTAAGTGAGTTTTGAGAAAGATAGATATATGCAACCTTATTCTCACAAGTAACGAGACTTTTTTGAGGATTTGAACTCGTGATATCATGGTTATTAAACAAAAATCTTACTGTTACATCATGCTTACCGTCCAATTTTACCTAAACAAACAATAAAAAATAATCCTTATCTATGCATCTTTTCAACAATGGGTCCAATTTCATGATTTTGGATCGTATATAATTGGACCCAAATATTTTAAAACTCAATCCTAAACTAGGCTGGGTCCAGTAATGAGATATATAGACTCACAAATCCTAAATATATATTGTAACTATATATTACAAATACAATACTGGATGATATTCATAATGATTTTAGAAAATTTGTTAAGATTCTTATTTGTGAAGTTTGTAATATTATTGATTGTTTGATCTTCAAATGAAATGTTTATATTTTGCAGGAATCAATTATCTTTGTTTGATATATCTTATTGTGTCAAACTTCCTTTTTATTTTTCTTGGTTTCAATAGAATGGTTTATATTTAATTGATATATTAAAGTTATATACTTCTGTTTGAATTTTGTTTTATTTTTATTTTTATTATTATTCTTTCACTTTTTAGTGGTCTAAAATAACATATAAAATTATAAGAAATATGTGCATATAAGTTGTTTGCAATAATTTTTTAATATTTTCTGAATTCATGGTTATCTATTAAGTACCCAAGTATCTATGAGTAGTAGATCCAACAAGTATCCAGAAATAGATGAGGTTGAGTAGTACACTAACCAGACCTATTATCATCCCTATGCTTTCACATACAATGCACATGAAAAATGTAAGTACTTTAATAGTTGTACCTTGTCTTTTAAATGAGAATATTGTGTTTCAGTATTTGAAGAAATACATGACATAAGTAATCAAAGTATCGAGAAGGAATGGCAAAACATATAAAGCATAAGGGAGGTTTATCCCTTATCATGATGTCATAAACTTTCTATAACTAAGCCATGTATAAATATATATATAATGATATGGCAACCTGCTTGCAGCCATACATCTTCAGAAAATCCCAAGTATGGTTCAAACAATAGCCTCAACTTCTGATAAAAATTAAGGAAGGATGGACAAAATAATTTTATGTTAGAACTTGAAACTAAGAGGAATTAAGTCACAGTCTCTTCTTCGTCATTAGAAACCAACACCTATATTATTCTTTAGGAAAGAATCTTAAAACCGGAATTGATTAACAATGACTTCTAACTGTAAGATATTATGGAAGATCATCAATAGATGGAGAATCTAGGTTGACTTCTCCGGAATGTTGCAACTATTGTTTACTGTTATACTAACACATTATTCGAGTCATTTGATGTCAAGTAGAAATTATGACAATTGTCATACCATGTTCATACACATATGACAATTCAATTGTCTACGATTCCATTCCAAAGCTCCTTAATATGGTATAACCCTTCACATAGTATTAGATTACACTCTCAAACACTTTTGAGTCATAAGATATCAACTAGAAAGTATCACAATTGGCATACCACGTCCATACACCCATGAGTCTAATTTAATACAATTCCATTCAACATATCCTTAATAACATCTAAACCCTTCTCCTATTGTTAAATTACACTCAATCACTTTTGACACACCACGTTCATACACCTATGACACTCCAATTGACTACAATTCCACTCAACATGTACTTAATAAGGTTTAAATCCTTCTCCTAGTATTAGCTTATACTCTGAAACATTTTTGAGATATATGATGTCAACTAGAAAGTATCGCAATTGCCACACCACATCCATAGACCAATGACAGTCAAATTGGCTTCAATTCCATTCCACATTTCCTTAATAAGTTTTAAACACTTCTCCTAGTATGAGATTTAACTCTCAAACATTTATATGTCATATGATGTCAACTTGAAAGTTTCACAATTGTTATACGACGCTCATTTACCCAAGAGAATCCAACTGACTACAATTCCATTCAACATGTCCTTAATAAGGTTTAAACCATCTCATAGTACTAGACTATGCTATCGAACACTTTTAAGTCATACATTCCTAACTTGGAAGATTTAAAATTGTCATACCATCTTCATTTACCCATGAGTGTCCAACTAACTACATTTCGGTTCAGCATGTCCATATTAAGGTTTAACGCTTCTCCTAGTATTAGATTATACTGACAAACACTTTTGAGTCATATGATGTCAACTAGAATTGTCATACCACATGGGTGTGTAACAATTGTCATACAACACTCACACACTCATGAGAGTCCAATTTACAACAATTCCATTCAACATGTCCTTAATAAGGTTTAAAATGTTCTCCTAGTATTAGATGACCCTCTCAAACACTTTTTATACCATGTCCATACACCTATGAGAATCCAATTGACTAATTCCATTCTTAAATTTTTGAATATGGTTTAAAACCTTCTCTTAGTACTAAATTACACTCTCAAACACTTTTCAGTCATTTGATGTCTACTAGAAAGTATCACAATTGTCATACTACGTTCATTAACTCACGAGAGTCCAACTGACTATAATTCCATTCAACATGTCCTTAATAAAGTTTAAATCCTTCTCGTAGTACTAGATTACACTCTCAAACACTTTTGAGTCGTATGATGCCAACTAGGAAGTTTCACAATTATCATACCACATCCATTCACCCATGACAGTCCAACTGACTACAATTCCATTGAATATGTCCTTGATAAGGTTTAGACACTTCTTCTAGCACTAGATTACACTCTTAAATACTTTTGAGTCATATGATGCCAAATAGGAAGTTTCACAATTGACAAACCACGTTCATTCCCCCATGATAGTCCAACAAATTAGAATTCCATACAAGATTTCCATAATAAGGTTTAAACACTTCTCCTAGTACTAGATTACACTCTTAAACACTTTTGAGTCACGTGATGTGAACTAGAAAGAATCATAATTGTCATACCATGTTCACACCCCTATGAGAGTCCAATTGACTACAATTCCATACAACATATCCTTAATAAGTTTTAAAACCTTCTCCAAGTATGAGATTACACTCTCAAACACTTTTGAGTCAGATGATGTCAACTAGAAAGAATCACAAATACCATACCAGTTCATATTCAAATGAGAGTCCAATTGAATGCAATTCTACTCTTAAAGTCCTTAATATAATTTAAACCCTTGTCCTGGTATTAGATTACAATATTGAACACTTTTGAGCCGTATGATGTCAACTAGAAAGTAAAAGAGTTGCCATATTATGTCCGTAGACCCATGAGAGTCCAATTGGCTAAAATTCATTTCACCTTGTCCATAATAAGATTTAACTCTTCTCCTAGTATTAGATTACACTCGCTAATACTTTTGAGTCTTATGCTGTCAACTAGAAAGTATCACAATTGTGACACCACCTCCGTAAACCCAAGAGAGTCAAATTGTCTACAATACCATTCCACATGTCCTTAATAAGGTTTAAACCCCTCTCCTAGTATTAGATTACACTCACAAACACTATTGGTCATATGATGTGAACTAGAAAGATTCATAACTGTCATACCATGTTCACACGCCTATGAGAGTCCAATTGACTAAAATTCCATTAAACATGTACTTAATAAGGTTTCAACCTTTCACCTAATATTATATTACACTTTCAAACACTTTTGAGGCATATGATGTAAACTAGAAATTCTCACAATTCTCATACCCTGTTTATATACATATGGGAGTCCAATTGACTACAAATCTATTCTAAAAGTCCTTATTATAATGTAAACCCTTATCCAATTATTAGATTAAACTCTCAAATAAGTTTGAGTCATATGATGTAAAGTAGAATGCTTCACAATTGACATACCATGTGCATTCACCTATGAGAGTCCAATTGAATATAATTCCCTTTCAAATTTCCTTAATAAGGTTTAAATCCTTCTCCTTTTATTAGATTACACTCTTGTAGACTTTTGAGTCAGATGATTTCATCTAGAAAGTACCAAAGTTGGCAAACCATGTTCGCAGGTCCATGAGAGTCCAATTGACTTCAAAACCACACAACATGTCTATAATAAGGTTTAAACCCTTATCCTTGTATTAGATTACACTCTCAAACACTTTTGAGTTATATGATGTCAACTAGAAAGTTTCACAATTGTCATATCATGTTCATTCACCCATGAGGTTCAAATGACTACAATTCAATTCAACATGTCCTTAATATGGTTTAAACCATTATCCTAGTATTAGATTACACTCTCAAACACTTTTGAGTCAAATGATGTAAACTAAAAAGAATCACAATTATCATACCATGTTCATATACGTCTACGAGCCCAATTGACTACAATTATACTCTTAAAGTCTTTAATATGTTTTAAACCCTTGATGTGAACTAGAAAGTACCACAATTGCCACATTACGTCCATACACCCATGAGATTTGAATTGGATAAAATTCCATTCCACATGGCCATAATAAAGTTTAATCTCTTCTCTTAATATTAGATTACATTCTCAAAATCTTTTGAGTCAAATGATGTCAACTATATAGTATCACAATTCCCACACCACATCCATAAACCCAAGAGAATCCAATTGTCTATAATACCATTCCATATATCCTTGATAAGGTATAAATCCCTCTTCTAGTATTAGATTATATTCGCAAACACTTTTGAGTCGTATAAATTTAACTTGATTGTTTCACAGTTTTCATACCATGTTCATTCACCCATGAGAGTCCAACTAACTTCAATTCCATTTAACATCTCCTTAATACATTTAAACTCTTCTTCTAGTGTTAGATTACACTCTCAAACACTTTTGAGTCGTATGATGTCAAGTAGAAAGTTTTACAGTTGTCATACCATGTTCACACACCCACGAGAGTCCAATTGACAACAATTCCACTCATCATATCTTTAATAAGGTTTAAACCATTCTCCTAGTATTATATTACACTCTCAATGACTTATGAGTGAGATCTTGTCAACTAGAAAGTATTAGAATTGTCATACCACTCAACATGTCCGTAATAAGGTTTAGACCCTTCTCCACTCTCTAACACTTTTGAGCCATATGGTGTCAACTAGAAAGTATCACAATTGTCATACCCTGTTCATATACCTATGTGAGGCCAATTGACTACAACTTAAACCTAAATGTCCTTAATATGGTTTAAAAACATGTCTTGGTATTAGATTAAATCTCAAACCTTTTTGAGTCATATGATCTGAACTAGAAAGTATCATAATTGCCAAACCACATGCATATGTACTTAATAAGGTTTAAACCTTTATCCTAGTATTAGATTATATTACCAAACACTATTGTTTCATATGATATAAACTAGAAAGTTTCACAATTGTCATACGATGTTCCCACACCTATGAGAGCACAATAGTATACAATTCCATTGAATATATCCATAATAAGGATTAAATCCTCTCCTAGTATTAGTTGTCATTCTCAAATAATTTTGAGTCATCTGATGTCAACTTCAAAGTATCGCTATTGTCATACCACGAGTCCAATTTGCTATTATTATATTCAACATTTGCTTAATAATGTTTAAACCATTTTCCATATATTAGATTACACTCTCAAACACTTTTGAGTCATATGACGTCAACTATAAAATATCACAAATGTCATACCACGTCCGCATACCCATGAGAGTCCAATTGACTACCAATCCACTCAACTTGTCCATAATAAGGTTTGAAACCTTCTCCTAGTATAAGATTACACTCTCAAACACTTTTGAGTCATTTGATGTTAAATAGAAACTATCACAATTGTCATACCATGTTCATATACCTGTGAGAGTCCAATTGGCTACAATTCCATTTCACATGTTATTAATAAGGTTTAAAACCTTCACCTAATATTAGATTATATTCTCTAACACTTTTAAGTCATACAATGTCGTCTAGAAAGTATCACAATTGAGAACCATATTCGCACTCCGATGAGAGTCCAATTGACTATAATTCCATTCAACATGCCAGTAATAAGGTTTATACCCTTCTCCAAGTATTAGACTACACTCTCTAAACCTTATGAGGTATACGATGAAAACTAGAAAGTATCACAATTGTCATGTCATATTCACAAACCCAAGGGGGTGCAATTGACTTCAATGTCACTTTACATGTCCATAATAAGGTTTAACCACTTCTCCATGTATTATATTACACTTCTAACACTTATGAGTCATATGATGTCAACTAGAAAGTATGACAATTTCCATACCACATTCATATATCCATGAGATTCCAATTGACAAAAATTTCATTTAAGATGTCCATGATAAGGTCTAAATCATTCTCCTAGTATTAGATTACAGTCTCGAACACTTTTGAGTTATATGATGTCAACTAGAAAGTATCACAGTTGTCATACCATGTTCGCACGCCCATGAGAGTACAATTGACTACCAATCAACTTAACATATCAATAAAATGTTTTATACCCTTCTCCATGTATTCGATTACACTCTCAAAAACATTTGAGTTATATGACGTCAACTAGAAAGAACCAAAATTGTCTGACCACATTCATAAACCCAAGAGAGCCCAATTTACTACAATTCCTTTCAACATGTCCTTAATATGATTTAAATTGTTCTCCTAGTTTTATATTACACTCTCAAATAGTTTTGAGTCTTATGATATAAAGTAAAAACTGTCCCAACTGTCAAACCATGTTCACACACCCATGAGAGTCTGATTGACTACAAATCCACTCAACATGTCCATAATAAGCTTTAAACCCTTCACCTAGTATAAGATTACACTCTCGAACACTTCTGAGTCTAATGATGTCAACTATGAAGTTTCACAATTGTCAGACCGTTCACACATCCATGAGAGTGCGCTTGACTACAAATCGATTCAACATGTCCGTAATAAGATTTGAACTCTTCTCCTATTATTAGATTACTCTCTCAAATAATTTAGAGTCATATTATGTCAACGAGCAAGTTTCTCAGTTGTCATACCGTGTTCATTCACCCATGACAGTCCAACTAACTCACTAAAATTCCATTCAACTTGTCCTTAATAAGGTTCAGACCCTTCTCCTAGATCATATTACACTCTCAAACACTTTTGAGTCCTATGATGGCAACTAGATAGTATCACAATTGCCATACCATGTTCACACACCCATAAGATTCCAATTGAGTACAATTCCTTTCAACATGTCAATAATAAGGTTAAAGCCCCCTCCTACTATTTCATCACATAGTCAAACACTTTTGAGTCGTCTGATGTGAACTAGAAAGTATAGTTATTGTCATACCATGTTCATAAACTCATAAGTGTGCAATTGGCTACTATTCCATTCAACACGTCCTTAGTAATTTTTAAACCCTTTTCATTGCATCACATTCCACTCTCAACCACTTTTGCGTCATATGATCTCAACTACAAAATTTCACAATTGTCATACCACGTTCACACACCCATGAGACTCCAATTGAGTACGATTCCATTCAACATGTCAATAATAAGGTTTAAACCCCCTCCTAGTATTAAATTACACTTTCAAACACTATTGAATCATCTGATGTGGACTAGAAAGTATTGCTATTATCACACCACATTCATAC
Source organism: Lupinus angustifolius (assembly GCF_001865875.1). Lineage (NCBI taxonomy): Eukaryota > Viridiplantae > Streptophyta > Magnoliopsida > Fabales > Fabaceae > Lupinus > Lupinus angustifolius. The sequence continues at coordinate 4,411,753 of NC_032009.1, read as the reverse complement.
GCCCTTTATAGTTCAATTGGCTACTATTCCAGTTTACGTGAGTTTAATAAAGTTTAAACCCTTCTCATATGATGTCAACCAGAAAGTATCACAATTGTCATATGATGTTCACACATCCACGACAGTCCAATTAGCAACCAATCCACTCAACATGCCATAATAAGGTTTAAAACCTCTCCTAGTATTACATTGCCTTCTCAAACACTTTTGAGTCATCTGATGTCAACTAGAAAGTATCGCTATTTTCATACGATGTTCATAAACCCATGAGATTAGAATTGGCTACTCTTCCATTCAACATGCACTAAGTAAGGTTTAAACCTCTCTCCGTGTATTAAATTGCATTCTCAATCACTTTTGAGTCATCTATTGACAACTAGAAAGCATCATTATTGTCATACCACATTCATAAACCCACGAGAGTCCAATTGGCTAATAATCCATTCCACATGTCCTTAATAGGGTTTAAACCCTTCTCCTAGTATTATATTACACTCTCTAAGACTTTGGAGTCATATGATGTCAACTAGAATGTATCTCAATTGTCATGCCACGTTCATACGCCCTTGAGAGTCCAATTAACTACAATTCCATTCAACATATCCTTATAAGGTTTAAAACCTTATTCTAGTATTAGATTACACTCTCAAACACTTATGAGTCATATGATGTCAACTATAATGTATCACAATTGTCCTACCATATTCATATACTTATGAGAGTCCAATTGACTGCAATTATATTCTAAAACTCCTTATTATGGTTTAAACCCTTGTCCTAGTATTAGATTACATTATCAAACACTTTTGAGTCATATGGTGTCAAATAGAAAGTATCATAGTTGTCAACCACGTTCGCACACCCAGGAGAGTCCGATTGACTAAAATTCCACTCAGCATGTCCATAATAAGGTTTATACCCTTCTCCTTATATTAGACTACTCTCTCTAACACTTATGAGTCATACGATGTCAACTAGAATGTATCACAATTGTCATACCATGTTCATAAACCCAACAGAGTTCAATTGACTATAATTTCACTGAACATGTCCATAATAAGGTGTAAACCCTTTTCCTAGTATTATAGTACATTCTCTAACACTTTTGTGTCCTATGATGTTAGCTAGATAGTATCACAATTGTCATACTTATAAGTGCCAAAAATTCCTAATTTTCACACACTTTTCATGGCACTTATCATATGCAAAAATGTGATAAACAACTTAATTCAACACTTTTTAGATAAATTTTGTAGGTTTGAATAAAATAATTTTGGATCACCTCTTGTCCAAGTTCTGCTCGAATCTTGTAGGAAATTGAATCAAAAAGAATTAATCCAAAATATAGCCAAGAACGCATGCCAAATCATAAGCCAAAAGCTCAAAACAAACAAGTTAAGCATGGCATGCTATATGCTTAGGTTGTAACCAAAAAGATGTCTTGGGCTTGAAGAAAGGTACCTTACCTTACCTTGAAGAATGCCAAGCTTGGTATGCCAAGCAAAATGCATAACTCAAAAGCTTACCTAGCCTTGAAGAAATCAGGCTCAAATTGCCAAGTAACCAACTAAAATTAACTCAATGACCATGGGACCAAAGTTGCTTCGGTTTGAAGAAAGGTAGGTTCCTTCACCATGAAGAAACTAGGCAGCCAGGCGTGGGCAATAGTGGTCAGGCTCCCAAGCAGGTGCAACAAACCTAGCCATGAAGAAAGCTTGGCAAAATCACCAAGCAACTTACCTATTCTTTACTTGAAGGCCAATAACATAACCGCATGCATGACCTATGATCTGAACAGCCATGTAGGAGGTGTCAACATGCATGTAATCTAGCCCACAATAGGCTACCCATGGTAGCTGTCCAAGGTGTGACAAGCTGCTGACCCACCAACTTTGGGGTTGCAAACCGCCTGGTCAGGCGCTAGGCGACCAAAAAGGGCGGGCCAGACGCCCCTAAGATCGCTTGTAAAAGGAGGACACATTTCTTCACTTTTATACATTGTACATACATTGTAATTTATTCTTTTTTCTATTTTGGTTCCCTCTCATTTTAGGTTGTTCTTAGGTGTTTAGTTCATAGAAATTTAGAGGCAATGGAGTTGGCCAATGAGATGCAAAAACATGATTTTGTATCCTCATTTGGAACTCAAAGCGTCTAATCTTTGGATGGATGGCTAAAGCTCTAAAATAATGGACTATGGTGTAAGTTCTTGTAATTTTATCTTCTTCTTCATTTATACAAGTTATTATTTTGGTTATATTGATTCTTGAAGGAGTTCTTAATGCAGTTTTAGATTGATCACCTAAAACTTGATTTCAAGATCCAAAATGCTTCTTCTTAAAGTGTTAACAAGTGAACTAAAAAGTATAACCTACACCTTAGTTCACTTACCATATCAAGCATCTATTTTAAGCAACTTGTATTTCAGGCTAAACAATGTTAATGGAGCCTAAAGTAGGGTGTGACAACATACTCCGACGAGTGGTAGTTAACTATTGTTTACTGTATTATACCAGGTTTGAAAATAATCTTTTCCATGCTAGGACACTAGATGGAAGTTTAAAACATGGTGTATGGTTAAACGAAAGCATAACACATAACTTGCATAAATATTTATGTTGATATTGTTCAAGAAATTGTTTCATCATTCTAACCATGTTCTCGTCTTGAATTTGTAAATACTTGGTTTCTTTACTTTTTCATGTTTATCAATTCATATAAACTCCAACACAATTTTAATTTGTTACTTTCTTACTTTTGATAAAAGATACAAAGTATGAGTATATTTCTGTTAGGCAATTCCTTGTGGTTCGACATAACCCTATACTATACTACAATTTAATTTTGAAAGAGATGCAAGTGTAAAATAGTAAAGTGTTAAACTTATAAATTTTATTTGTTGATAAAGAATTCCTAAAAACATAAGTTCCAACCATATCAAGGTTTGTAACTTTGTGAATAGGAATAAAATAAAAAAAGTGCAATTCAATCAATGGATTGTTACTTGAAAATAAAAGACTGATGAGTTAATAATCTAACAACTAAGATTTACTTTCTGTCATTTGTTTTTCACAACTAACATTTACTTTCTGTCATTTACTTTTCCGGAACTAAGAATTCATTTATTATTTTATTCTTTTTATTCTTTCATACCAACCTTTCTTAAGAAATGGTATGGTTAACTTAATAAAAAGAGACCAACCTTTTATGGTATGGTTAACTAGATCTCGAAAGGGAGTAAATAAATAAAGTCACCATTCATTCAATAAAATTGTTCATCGCTCATCACTCTAATATAAATACTTAGTATAAAATACTTAATCAAATAAAATTTTAGAACAACTGCCCTTTGGAAGCAACTTCAGAAAATCTGAATGTTTAGGAACAAAGTTGCTAACAAAACGTGCAAAATTTTGTTTACAAAGTTTGTGAAAGTTTTTGTATGATTGTGTGAATTGTATGTTTCATGTTTTTTTAATTTAGATGTCTCAATTCCTTTAAATAGACTTCCAATCAGACATGATAACCTTCCATGAAGAGGAGACACGATTGGAATGAAACCTATTCACTTTGGAGGAAAGTTGTTCATTTGAATTTGAAAATATGGTTTCAACAGCTCTGTGAAATCGATTGTCATGAAGTGGTAATCGATTAGCCAAATGTTTTGTCCATGGTAGTAATCGATTAATACATTGAATTAATCGGTTACATCAGTCAGTTTTGCTTTGTAACTGTTTTCTCAGGAAGGTAAACTGTTATGCAATTCCAGTAATCCGTTACCAACTGCCTCACAATTCAGGTAACATGTTCGCTAGTTCTAGTAACCTGTTATCCAGGTCCAGTAACTCATTACTTAGCAATATGACTATGCATTTTAGACATATCCAATTCTTTAAAAATTATCTTGATTAGATTGAGCATTGCCACTAAATATTAAAGTGAGTGAAAGGATAGAAGTACCTACATGAAGACTTAATCTATAAACATCTTGATGCTTGAATCTTCTACGTCTTCTATGTCATCTTCCTTTTCTTATTTTTGTGATCTTGGTGACTTCATCAAAATCGTGACAAGATCAGGAGCAAGATCTTCTTCACATCCTTATCAAGGTTTAAACCCTTCTCCTAGTACTAGATTACACTCTCAAACACTTTTGAGTCATATGATGTAAACTAGGAAGTATCACAATTGTTATACCATGTTCTACACCGATAAGAGTCAAATTGGCTAGAATTCCATTAAACATGTCCATAATAATGTTTAAAACCTTCTCATAGTATTACATTACACTCACAAACACTTTTAAGTCATATGATGTTAGCTAGAAATTGTCCCAATTGTCATACCACATTCACACATCCATGAGACTCCAATTAACTACAATTCCATTCCACATGTCCTTTATATGGTTTAAACCCTTCTCCTAGAATTAGATTACACGAACTATTTTGAGTCATTTGATGTCAACTAGAAAGTTTTACAATTGTCATACCACATTCATGGATCCATGAGAGTCCAATTGACTACAATTCCATTCAACATTGCCTTAATAAGGATTAAACCTTCTCATAGTATTAGATTACTCTAAAACACTTTTGAGTCATTTGATGGCAACTAGAAAGTTTAACAAATGTCATACCATGTTCATTCCCCAATGAGTGTCCAATTGACTACAATTCCATTCAACATGTCTGTAATAATATTTAAACTCTTCTCCTAGTATTAGATTACACTCACACACACTTTGGAGTCATATGATGACAACTAGAAATTATCCCATTTGTCATACCCCGTTCACACAGCCATGAGAGACCAATTGACTTCAATTCCACTCATCATATCCATAATAAGGTTTAAACCCTTCTCCTAGTATTAAATTACACTCTCTAACACTTTTCAGTCATATGAGGTCATCTAGAAAGTATAGCAATTGCCACACCATGTTCATACACCCATGAGAGTCCAATTGCCTACAATTCCATTCAAAATGTCCTTAATAAGATTTAAACCCTGCTCCAAGTAATACATTACACTCGGAAACACTTTTGAGTCATATGATGTCAACTAGAAAGTGTCACAATTGTTATACCATGTTCGCACACCCATTAGAGTCCAACTGACTACAATTTCATCCCACATGTCCTTTATATGGTTTAAACCAGTCTCCTAGTATTAGATTACACTCTCAAACTCTTTTGAGTCATTTCATGTCAACTAGAAAGTTTCACAATTGTTATACCATGTTCATTGACCCATGGGTGACCAATTGACTACAACTCCATTCAACATGTCCTTAATAAGGTTTAAACTCTTATCCTAGTATTAGATTACACTGGCAAAAACTTTTGAGTCATATGATCTCAACTAGAAATTATGACAAGTTTCGTACAATGTTCGTACACCCATGAGAGTCCAATTGATTACAAATTCCACTCAACATGTGCATGACAAGGTTTAAACCCTTCTCCTAGTATTTACTCTCAAACACTTTTTAGTCCTATGATGTCAACTTCAAAGTATCACAATTTTCATACCATGTTCATACACCCATGACAGTCCAACTCACTACAATTCCATTCAACAAGCTCTTAATAAGGTTTAAACCCTTCTCCTAGTATTAGATTTCACACTCAAACACTTTGGAGTCATATGATGTCAACTAGTAAGTATCACGAATGTCATACCATGTTCATTCACCCATGTGAGTCCAACTGACTACAATTCCATTGAACATGTCGTTAATTAGGTTGAAGCCCTTCTCCTAGTATTATATTACATTCTCAAACACTTTTGAGACATATGATGTCAACTACAAAGTATCACAATTGTCATACCATTTTCATGTACCCATGAGAGTCCAATTGACTACAAATCTATTCTAATAGTGCTTAATATGATCTACACTCTCAAACACTTTTGAGTCATATGCTATCAACTAGAAAGTATCACAAAAATAATACCACGTCCATACACCTAATAGAATCCAACTGACTACAAATCTATTCAACATGTCCTTAATAAGGTTTAAACTCTTCTCCTAGTAGTAGATTATAGTCTCAGACTTTTGAGTCATATAATGTAAACTATGAACTATCATAATTGTTATACAACGTTCATACACCGATGAGAGTAAATTGGCACCAATTCCATAGAACATGTCCATAATAAGATTTAAACCCTTCTCCTCATATTAGATTACACTCGCAAACAGTTTTGAGTCATATGGTGTCAACTAGATATGAAGAAGATCTTGCTCATGACCTAGGCACATTTTTGAAGAAGACCATGAAGACATAGAAGATTCAAATTTCAAGATGATTATTGATTTAAGTTTTCATATAGGTACATTTTATTCTAACACACACTTTAATATTTTGTAGCAATTCTCAAACTAATCAAGATCATTATCAAAGAATTGGATATATCTAAAAATGCAAAGTCAAATTGCTAAGTAATGAGTTACTTGACCTGGTTAACAAGTTACTAGAACTAGGTAATAGGTTACCTAAACTGGGAGGAAGTTGGTAACAGGTTACTAGAACTGCGTAACAGGTTACCTAACTGAGAAAATAGTTGCAAAGCAAAACTAATTGATGTAATAGATTAATTAAGTGTATAAATCGATTACCACCTTGGAAAGAACATTTAAGTAATCGATTACCACTTCGTGACAATCGATTACACAGAGTTGTTGAAAGCATGTTTTCAAATTCAAATGAACATATTTTATCCAAAGTGAATAGGTTTCATTGCAAACCTGTCACCTCTTCATGGAAGGATATCTTGGCTGATGGGAAGCCTTTTTAAAGGCATTGTGACATCCAAATTCAATATACATGACATACTCAAAAACATACAATTACACAAAAACTCTTACAACTTAGTAAACAAAATTCTGCACATTTTTTAGAAACTACGTTCCTAAACTTTCAGATTTTATGAAGTTGCTTCCAAAGTGAATTTGTTCTAAACTTTCAAAAGATTAAGAGCATTGTATACTAAGTATTTATATTGTGAGATCAAGGATTCCAAGTTATAGAATAATCAAAACTTGTAAAGGCAATCATTCCATTGTTATATTCTTGATCTTGGTTGAAAACTTTTCATCACAAAGGTGTGTTGAGAATTTGTGAGTACGTAAGGTACAAAAATATAGGGGAGAGAAATTGTAATTACAACTCAAATTATCTAGTCTAAAAATCTCTCGTGTGGCAAACGTACTGGGTGTAACCTTTGGTGGAAAAAAAGGCGAACCAATATAAAAACACTTTGTGTACTCTTCTTCTACTTATTGTTGTCATTTAATTTTGATTTACTTGGTTGAATTCTGCATAAATAATCCGCTGCACATAAACTTTGATAACATACCAGAAATATCAACCATATTCTCCCAACAACTAATTCGCCCCCCCCCCCTCTTAATTGACATCTTAAACTTACAATTGCCACTAGAGCTTCTTTTGAGTAATCTATTCCTGTGTTTAAGATGACTTCAAGATCATTTCTGGGGGAAGGTTCCAACATCATTCGCCCTCCATGTTTTGTTGGAGAATGCTATGACTTCTGGAAAATCAGGATGAGAATCTTTATAGAATCTCAAGACCTGGATATTTGGAACGCGATTGAGGAAGGATTGTATGAACTTTTGATGAGTGTGATATTATGCTACATTTGCATTGCATTTAACTTGTATTTTAGTACATAATTAGGACTTTATGATTGTTTTTAGCTTTTATTTCTCTTTGTTCGGGTTGAGCGGGTGTTTTAGGCTATGTTGTGTAGTTTGGATGGGATGAAGCCAAAAAGAGTAGAGATTGGGTGCAAGTAGATGGAATTCGGTGTTGAGGCTATGCGAAAACCAATTGAAGGGCCAAAAGAAGTCGTGAATGTTATATTCTATTCCTAATTTTTGGATTTGTTTTATTGGGCTTAGCCCAATATTTTATAATCAGGATAAATGGGAGTTCTCCCTAAAGGATGAAACACTTGACACTTTACATTACCATTCTCTAATTTAGAATTTGGTATTCTCTTCTCCATCATGAGTGACTAATTCCCTTTGTTTCTAGGATTGGGGCTATGGCCTTTATATTCAATAAACACATGTTCTTACTTCTATTTCATTGAGTGTTGTGATTTGAATCATTAAACTAAGTTTTATTCATGTGAGTTGTTTGGCCAACAAATTACACCTCCTAGATACATTGGGGAAGGACTGAGAGGTGAAGCCAACTATCTGACCATTCAGTTATTCAAACTAGAATCCTATTTTTTTATCAACAATTATATTGAATTAGAATAATAAAAGTATTAGGAGAACAAGTGGTGCTCCTATCCACTTCAATATCACACAGACTAACTCAGACAGCATGAAGGGCTCCAAACCCAATCCATAAAGGTGAAAGGCAAGGGAGAGAAACGAGCAAAAAGAAGGTTCCAAGAATCAAGCTGAATTGCAAAAATTACCTCATCAAGATGACAACAAGAATGTTAAAAAATAACCTTATTTCTAGCCAACCAGAGAGACCGTAGAGTGACAAACCAAATAGACATGCAATGTTAATGATAGTTACTTCCCAATCGCAAAGAGTAACAATGAGATAGGAAATTAGTCCTAACACCAATGGGAAAAAATGAATGAAGCCCGAACCAAGAGTAGATTGTTTGCCAAACACAATAAGAGAAGGGGCAAGAGAAGAACAAATGATGAACAAATTCTTCCAACAAACCACAAAAGACACAACCTGTTAGAGCTTCATCTCCAAGGACTCCACACCTAGCCAGATTTAACCAAGTCGACACTCCTTCTAGGGACAGTTTCCACACGAAGCATCTCAATTTGAAAGAGATGTTGCAAGCCCAAACTCTTTCATAGGACCCAGAGTTATAGAAGTTAACCTCATTAAGAAGAAAGTTACAACCATTATTAATCGAGTAAAGGCCACCCTTGTCTTGTACCCATAGCCACCCATCATCACTGTCATGCAATAGCCCGACGTCCTTTAGTGAGTTAAGAAGTTAATCTCCTTCTTCTTGTTCCCAAGAGAACAAATTTTTTCTCCACTTCAGATTCCAACACCATACATCATTCCTCCATTCTGCCATAGAGCCAATAGAAGCACTTTTGTCAAAAGCAACCTAAAACAACCTAGGAAAACTGATGTTAGGACTCCCCCCTTCCCGACCCAATAATCACTCCAAACCAAAGTAGAAATACCAGAGCCAAGTCTCCTAATCACACCCGCATAAAACCACCCTCTGTGTATCCCATTCTCTCTATTATCTACCCCTAAAGCATCTACCCCCACACCATATCTAGATCTCACCACTCTCACCCAAAGAGAATTATGCTCAAGATGGAGTCTCCATCTCCATTTACGTAATAAGGCCAAATTAAATAGACACAAATTTTTATTCCCAAGACCCCCTACCTCCTTAAACCTACAAACCTTTTCCAACTCATCCAATGAATACCCTTATTGACCTCACTCCTATCCTACAAAAACCTTCTCTAGATTTTATCAAGCTCATGAATATCAGAGACAAGAGCTTTATAGTAAGAGAAGAAATAGATAGGTAAAGAGGAGAGAACCGATTTCAGGAGGGTAACATGACCACCAAAGGAGATAAGCTTTTGTTGCCAAAAAGACAACTTCTTTTTGAAAGCTTCAACAACATGATACCATGTAGAGATTACTCTAGGATTAGCACCAACAGGGATTCCAAGGAACTTGAAAGGAATTGAGCCAATACCACATCACAACTTATTCGCGCCATCTGAACAAACCCATGGTCGACCTTAATGCCAATGAAGCTGCTCTTATGATAATTAATTCTCAACCCCAATGTCAACTCAAAACATTTCAGAATACTCTTGAGCGCCATAAAATTATCCCCAAAATTCTCCCCAATCAGAAGAGTATCATCAGCATACTGAAGATGAGAAACAATTACCTCATCTCTACCAACCGAATAACCTTTGCAGATCCTTTGTGAAGCAACCGATATCATAATACCATCAAGATTCACAAAAGCAATCCTCCTAGAAGAAATATCCTCATCACTTAGTCTACCTCCGCTCCCTCTCCCATCGATGAAGTTAATAAGAGACACTTTATTAGTAATTTTCTCATCCAACAAACCAAAGACATCATTGTTCCAAATCTTTAGAGACCTTTTAAAATATTTCAATTTTTCTTTAAGAACAAAAGAACCCCTACCATGGAATTCTAATCTACTCCATTCCTCTTCAACAAACTTACCGAATCCAACATCTAAAAACCAACAATTATTTGTTCTGAATGGTGAAGGACCCCAATCAGGAATATCATTTTTTAGAATAATAGGACAGTGATCAAAGAAGGTTTGGTTGAGGTCTAATTGAATAAGCTGACCTCGACAGTTTAACCAACTATCATTGACCGGGAACCTATCAAGCCTACTCATCGCTGAACCATTTGACAGAAACCAATTGAATTTCGAACCAGCAAGAGGAAGATCGGGCAACTCCATATCTTCGATGAATTGTAAGAATTCTGCACACTCACTAATAACAAAGTGGGAAGCAAAACCTATTCTTTCTCATGGTTCAAGATTGCGTTGAAATCCCCCACCACACACCACAAATCCTCTGAATGACTCAACCAATTATGATTGGCTTCCACCCAGAATAACTGCTTCCTTACCAGATCATAGGGGCTATAGACATTCATAATGTTTGCAAACTCAATATGTAATGCCCACTTCCCTTTAACCGTCACAAAATTGGACCCAAGCCTCACCTCATCCGAAAAAAAATTAGCCTTATTCTAGAGAGAAATGATACCACCCGAGAGATCAACCGCTGGCAAGAAAGCCCAACCAACATCATCACTGCCCCAAAGAGAAGCACACAATTTAGAATCCACACATTGAATTTTAGTTTCTTGGATGCAAACAAAATTAGGATTGTATTTACGAACAAGATCCCTTATCTCCTTCTTTTTAACTCGCCCTCCTAAACCACAAATATTAATGGAGATTATTAACATTAACCACTGTGGAGCTCCTTCTAGAATCTTGAAATTTTTTTTTATCGCTTTTCTCCATAGCAACCATATTATTAATAATTTCTTCTTCATTTCCATTCCCATATAAGCCAATCTTCTCACCAAGATTCCAAACATCCACGACTTCAACTCTAATACAAGACAGACCAGAAGGCAAACCATCTCGAAGACCTTCACTAGAACTAGAAGTAGAGGAAGAAACGATCGATTCCTGAACTCCTAGAGCATCTGACAAACCTGCAGACACAACCAATGAACTTCAGACCATGCAATTGAGAAGAGGGACATCCCTAAGGTCTATACAAAATTTATTCCAAAAAATAAGGGCCTATTTGTTCTTCGAATTTTTGGACTGCTTTGGTGGCCTACCTTCTAAGCGAGACCTTTTGCGAACAATTATGGAGGGAATTGAAACGGAAGACATAGAAGGAACATCACCCTGCAAATCAGAAGACATATAAGGATCTGAGAGCCCCTGTTGGACAAAGTGACACGGTCCAACCGAAAGAGAGGCACAATGGACAATACTAAGAGCTAGAGGACTAGAATCCTAATTCACGAGAGTATTATTAGGATTCTCAGGGGTTTCTAGAATTCACCTTGGGTTACTACGAAACGATTAGATAGAAAGATCCAATTAAAGGATTTGATTGATAACGGTACCACGAGAGTATGTGCGACTTCAATTGAGTACACGTGTTAGAGCTCGAGAGAGGATGACACATATCAAAGAGAAACTGACCCTCAAAACTTAAAGTTCACGAAAAGGAGCAAAACAAGGATTTGCGAGTGTAAAGGTGGTAACCCTTATCTTGGGAACTCATCCTAAATTAGATTTCAATCCTTACTAATATTTTCATAATTATTCTTGTCAACTGTTCAATTGTTCTAAACTCACTTTTTATTTCTAATTTAAGTTAATTATAAATTAATTGTTATAATTTAAGGAATTAATTGTACACTTATTATGATTTTCCCTATCAAGTTTTTGGCGCTGCTGCCGGGGATTGTGTCAAAATTTCTTTAATTCTAAATTAATTTTATTACTTTGCTCTAGTGCATTATGTGTTTTCCTTTTTCTTGGTACCTCTGGTAGTTGCCCTCAGAGTCATAAAGGATTTTCCATAGAAGAAGAAAGCCACAAAGAGAAAGATCAAGAGAAAGACGTATGTGTGTACAAACAATGGTTGAACGAGATGAAAAATGACTTCGTGACTACACGGCCCCTAATGCTTATAGTTTTCGTCCGGGAATAAACTACCTAGCTATTGAGGCAGATAAATTTTCTATGCCATCTGCTCTAAATTTGGAGGAGAAGCTCATGAAGATGCTAATACCCTTATTGATCAGTTCTTGGAACTCTATGAGACTGTTAGGATCCATTGGGCTTCCAAAGATGCCAATCATCTCCACATGTTTCCATATTCTGTTATAGATAGAGCTAAGACGTGGCTAAGGAATCAAAATGATGAAATTCAAGCAACATGGTAAGGTTCGGAGGAGGCTTTTCTCAACAAATACTTCCCTCATTCCAAAATTGTGCACTATAGGTACCTCATCCAAAACTACATTCAAAAGGATGGGGAGTCAATTGTTGAGGCATTAGAGAGATTAGATGAGCTAACTAAAGCTTGCCCTAATCATGGTATTCCACCTTGGATGTTGGTTCAAAACTTCTACAGTGGGTTCCATTACAACAATTGCTGGACTATTCAAAACTTCATGTGCAAAGGAATTGATGCTGCTTCAAAGATCATAGAGAATGGTTTTCAATCATCACCAATGGGCCAATGAGAGGAGACATCATCCAAGGAGAGATTCTGGTGCACAATATTCAGGAAATCAAATGGACAATTTAATTTCCATCCTGGAGAACCTTCCTCAAAGATTTGGAAAGCTAGAAAAATATCATGCTTATGCTATTCTGTCCACTGCAACATGTGAGGGGTGTGGAGAAAAAGGGCATGACTGGTATGAACATCACCAAAAAGGTAATAGGAAACCTACAACACTATTTCCACCATATAGGCATAACATTCCCAACCTTTTCTCGAGGAGGAACAACACTCTAAATCATCAACATCAGGATGAACAAGGTAACATGAAACTTACAACACTATTTCTAAAGGTACAATCTTCTCTTATTTATCCCACTCTTATAGCAATAATGGAAGGTCAGGACAAATTACTTGCTAACCTTAATAAATTTCAAGATGATCAAATCACAATTAATAAATATTTTCAATTATTTGAATTCTAAAATAGAAAACCTGACCATCCGTGGAAAAATGTTAGAAACACAAATTGCCAAACAAGCTAGCAACTTTAATAGGCAAACATGGATGTTTCCAGAGCTGCCAGAGAAAAATCCAAAGAAGGAACATTGTAAGGCTATCCGATTAAGAAGTGGGAAGGAACTCAAGGATGTTCCTCGAACTGAGAATGATACATAAGTAGAAGATAAACATACTGAAACACAACTCCCCGAAGAGGAACAAAATTTTGAAAAGGTGTCTAAGTATGTATCTCCACCACCATACGTACCATCAATTCCTTTTCCCTAGATATGTGCAAAGGCAAAGTTAGAAATAAAATATGGGAAATTCTTAGATATCCTTAAGAAATTATGTATCAAATTTCCATTTACTAAGGTACTATAGGAGATGTCTGCATATATGAAATTTCTTAATGATATTCTATCTAAAAAGAGAATGCTAGAGGATTATGAAACAATTGCTCTAACTAAGGAGTGCAACACTTGAATTCAAAATAAATTGCCTCCTAAACAGAAAGATCCTGGTAGTTTCTCTATCCCATGCTTAATTGATAACACTAATTTTGATCGTGCTTTATGTGACTTGGGAGAAAATGGAGCCTCATGCCCTTATCCGTGTGTAAAAAATTGGATGTCGGTAAACAAAAACCCACTACTATATCACTTCAATTACAAGAAAGGTTAGTAAAATCCCCTATAGGCATCTTGGAGGATGTTCCTATCAAAGTTGGGAAATTTTACAATCCAACAGATTTTGTAATACTAGAGATAGAAAACTTTCTCTAAGAATAAGGGACGAAAAGGTTGAATTTTGTATTGCTAAATCAATTAAACAACCTTCTCTTGAGGAGTCATGTTATAGGGTTGATATGTTGAACCAAGTAGTGAAGGAAGATCTCATGGAGAGAAGCATGCTGGTAGGTGACACTTCGAATTTTGACGAGGATAGTGATTCTATAAATGTAAGCTCAACACTCCCTTGCAACTCGTATGAGGAGAGCTTGAGGGTCATACATAAATATGATAATTAGGAGAAATGGAAAGCACCTAAAACGAAAGTAAAAACACTCCCTCCACTCTTGGGTATGAGTTCATGGGATCCTACGTGATGCACAAGGATCAACAATCAAGCTAATGACGTTAAATGAGCAGTTCGTGGGAGGAAACCCACACTGATGGTACATTTTTAAGTTCATTAATTTCAGTGTTTAGTGTCGGCTTTAGGGCCTCCTGTGTTTGGAGCCTTTGTAGGGGGATGTGTATAGTGTCGCCCACAAAAAAAAATCACGTTCTAAAAAAAATTATTACAGAGAAAGTGCTTACATGGCCTTGCCTATTGGTGGCCTCTATTCAAATAGGGTATTTTCACCTAGTCTATCAAGGACATATGGACCATTTGGGAACTTTTTGTGAAGAAGATCTTTGCTCCTAACCTTGGCAAGGTTTTGATGAAGAGACCAACATTACCAAAAAGAAGAAAAGGAAGAATACTTATGAAGACAAAGAAGACAAAGCTTCAAGACAAATTAGTCCAAGTCTAAATAGGTACTTCCATCTTATACTCTCGAATATACAATAGTAGTAATGCTCCAACTATTTCTTTTAATAAAATGGAAACACTGCAAGTATAAACAAAATAATTTTCAAAAATAGTGTGTAACATGTTACTACATCTAAGTAATAGGTTACATATGTGAGAAAACTATTTACCCAACAAAAACTGTGCAGGGTAATCGATTACTCAAATGTTGTAATCAATTACTCTAATTAAATTTTAAATACCTAGTTGGACAACGTGTTTGAGTAACCGATTACTCAAGGCTGTAATCATTTATTGACAGTTATTTCATCTGTTTTCAGATTTCAAAATGAATGGTTTTCATCCCAAACGAAATGGTTTCATTCCAATCAAATTCTACCCTTTCAAAGAGGTGTTATGGCTGGTTGGAAAGCCTATTTAAAGACATTGAAACTCATAATCACATATATAACGCTTACACAAACTTTCAAACATAATTCTGAAAAATTCATTGAAATATTTTCTGCATATTTTGCAACTTGCTCTTAAACTTTCAAAGTGAATTTTCTGAGTTGCTTGAAGTAAAGTGTGAAAGTGCACATGTCAAGATAGCACTTTGGAAAGCTTTCTCACTGTGTTTAGTTTTGATGAGGACAACTTGTGATTATTAGAGCTTGAAGATCATCAACAAATCAACATGCTTAAGTCTCTAGATTGGTATTAGAGTTATACTAGTAATTAGTTTAGGTTGAGTCTAAGGCTTAGGTAAACTCAATACATGTCTCATATGCATAAAACTTTAAATCATTTTAAGTTTTGAGATATGTTATTTATAATATGTTCATGCATCATATAAATACATGTAATCTGTGCATCCTAGACATAAACTTAGTGTTGAACATGTATAAATTAAGTGCATAACGTATTTGAGTTTTGCAATTTGAAAATACACTTGGAAATATGCTATTAATCGATTAAGGCATGATTTAATGGATTAACATAAGTTTTTGAAAAGTTGTTGAAACTGAAAACTTGGAAAGACAAAATCAGTTACGTTTTTAAAACACATTAGTCGATTAACCAAGGTCTTAATCGATTAACTGGGCTGCTGAAGTG
>NC_032009.1:4358280-4395695 GCF_001865875.1 Lupinus angustifolius | reverse complement strand
TAAGGGAGTCAAACCAAGGAATAAGGTTCTTTAGTTTCAAGTGAATATCTAAGTGTTGTAATTGGAAGAATTGCTTGTAAAACATTATTTCAATTATAGTGAAGAAAAATATCCAAGATCAGCCGGGAGGCCTGGATGTAGTTTGCAAGTGGACACACAAACGAACCAGGATAAAAATCGTGTTGCATGATCTTGTTCTCTCTTTCTCTCTTTATTGCTTTAATCGGTTATTTTGTATAGTTGTGTTAATTTCTATATTCNTCTTGTTCTCTCTTTCTCTCTTTATTGCTTTAATCGGTTATTTTGTATAGTTGTGTTAATTTCTATATTTTGTTTCTATACTATACTGGTGTAACTCTGATATTTTTGTAAGCTTTGTATATTTGTTTCAATCTCGGTTAATTATCGTGCAGGAAACCGAATCTGTCTGTAAAATCTGAGCTGTTTTAATCGATTAAAGTGATTACGTTAATCGATTATTTGTGTTCTGTTAATCGATTAATCTGGGGTTATTTCAGCATTATTTGTTGTTTTCGAAAAGCGGATACTCTGACCGCTACACCTATTCAACCCCCCTTCTAGGTGTATTTTAGCCACTGATACCTAACAAAGTGTTGCAAAGTTTTGCAAACATATAAGAGCATTATTACTTAGTATTCAAAGAGTTATCGGATTGCAAGGGATATTACATTCAATACTTGTAAAGGCAATACTGCCATTGTTGTAAATTCTTTATTGATATTCGGAAATATTTCTTTCACAAGGGTGTGATAAGAAATCTTTCTTTCGGCCTCTAAACAAGAAAATAAAGAACAAGCACATCTCTCTTTAATGGCATCTCATCATTCTGATGATGAATAGGTAAATGACACTAAACTATATTCTTCTGAATTACAAACTGCATTTAATGACTTGCATGATGAATATGCCAAACTCACAAAAATGTTTCTAAAACAAAAAACTGAGTTAGATGCTTTTAGAAACTAACCCTCATCATCTTCATGTCAAAACTGCAATGCTCTTGAAAATAAAGTTTCAATATTAAGTCTTGAACTTAATAAACTGAACAAGAGTAGTAAAAGTCTGGAAAAGGTCATTAATGATCAAAGACACTCAATAGACTGAAGAGGTCTTGGCTATTCAGAAAGCCATGTTTCTAAGAAACAAAGTGTCCCAACAAAGAAAAACTTTCATAAACAACGTATCTATGCATTTGAACATAGTAATGATAAATCTAGGATGCATAACCATCAATCCACATGTACATTTGTAAAAACCATGGGATATACCAAATAATTGCATAATTAGAAAATATGGTGTACCCCTAGGTCATTATAGATTGTTGAGAAAGGTATTAATCATGTAGGAACAAAGAATACTGGGTACCTAATAAAACTTAACCTGTTTTGCATGATAATTTGAGAGTCGTCTGCAACTTATGGTACTTAGACAATGGCTGCTCAAAGCACATGATGTGCGATAGAAATAAGTTTTATGTCCTTACTCCAAGGGACAAAGGCTATGTCACATATGGTGATAACAACAAAGGAAAAATACATGGAGTTGGTAGAATTGGCAAGCCACCCTCAACAACTATAGAAGGTGTATTGTATGTTGAAGGACTCAAGCACAACCTACTAAGCATAAGTCAATTATGTGACAAAGGCTTTCATGTTGCATTTTACACGGATAAATGCATCATCGAAAGTAAGAATTCTCAAAACTCTAAACTCATTGGTAAAAGGATAAATAATATATATATGATTGACATAGACTCCTCTTTACCAATAACATGTTTAGTTGCTAATGATAATCATGATGCATGGTTTTGGCATAGGAGAATTGCTCATATTCATATGGACCATTTGAGTAAACTCATAAAAAAAGATTTAGTTGTTGGTTTACCCAAAATGAAGTTTGTTAAAGACAAACTATGTAGTGCTTGTCAAATGGGTAAACAAACAAAAACTTCTTTTAAACCTAAGCACATGGTTTCTTCCAATAGACCATTGTAGTTAGTACACATGGACTTATTTGGCCCCTCAAGGACAAAATGTTATGGTGGTAACTACTATGCTCGTGTTATAGTAGACGATTTTTCGAGATATATTTGGACTCTATTCTTAGGTCATAAGAATGAGGCATTCAAAACCTTTAGCATTTATGCTAAAATAGGTCAAAATGAAAAATCACTAAAAATTGCTGCTATAAGAAGTGATCATGGGGGAGAATGTCAAAACTCTTCGTTTGAAGAATTCTTTGATGATCTTGACATCAATCAAAAATTCTACTCCTAGAACACCACAACAAAATGGTGTTGTAGAGAGAAAGAATCGGTCTTTAGAAGAACTGACTCGTACAATGTTGTATGAAACTAACCTCCCAAAATATTTATGGGCTGATGCAGTACGTACTGCATGTTATGTTTCAAAACGAGTTCTTATAAGACCAATTCTGAAGAAAACCCCATATGAACTCTTTAAAGGTAGAAAACCAAACATTTCTCATTTACATGTATTTGGTTATAAATGCTTTGTTTTATATAATAGTAAAGATAACTTAGACAAGTTTGATGCAAAAGCTGATGAAGGTATCTTCCTATGCTACCCTCTCACGAGTAAAGCTTATAGAATTTTTAATAAAAGAACTCTAGCAATGGAAGAATCTCTTCATGTATCTTTTGATGAAACGAATCCTGTAATAAAGGATGGGTTAACCTTTGATGAAGAGGACTTGCCAAGTACGCCTACTAAAGAAAATTCTATTAATGATTCTACAACTAATACAGAGCATTTCAAAATGGATGATGATCTGTCTTCTCAAGAAGAGCATATTCACTCTGATTTACCAAAAGAATAGAGAACTCATCGAGATCATCCTATTGACAACATCATTATTGATATAAGTAAGGCTGTCACTACCCGTTTAATGCTAGAAAATGCTTGTCTAAACATGGCCTTCATTTCTCAAATAGAACCCTCCAAGATTGATGATGCAATCAAGGATGAACACTAGATTCTTGTGATGCAAGAAGAATTAAACTAGTTTGAGAGAAATGAAGTTTGGGAACTTGTTCCTAGACCTAAAAATAGCCATGTCATAGGAACTCATTGGGTATTTCGAAATAAATCTGATGAAAATGGTATTATTGTTAGAAATATAGCTAGATTAGTATCCCAAGGATACAATCAGGAAGACGGTATAGACTTTGATGAAACCTTTGCTCCGGTTGCTAGACTTGAAACTATTAGGCTATTACTGGCAGATGCCTGTTCTTTAAATTATCAGCTATATCAAATGGACAAAAAGAATGCTTTTCTAAATGGATATATTCAAGAAGAAGTGTTTGTAGAACAACCTCCTGGGGTTGAAGATTACAAACATCCTTCTCATGTTTACAAATTAAAGAAAGCTCTCTATGGCTTAAAGCAAGCTCCATGCGCATGGTATGATCGTCTAACCAATTTTTTACTTGAAAATTGATTCACCAAAGAGAAGGTCGACACTACACTCTTTATAAAAAAAATAAACCATCATACTCTTCTTGTTCAAATTTATGTAGATGATATTATTTTTGGTTCTACTAATGAAGTTTTGTACAGTGATTTTGGAAAAATGATGCAAGGGGAGTTTGAAATGTCCATGATGGGGAATTTGAATTACTTCCTTGGATTACCAATCATACAAGTTGATAATGGCATTTTTGTAAGTCAATCCAAGTATTTCAGAGATTTGATGAAAAGATTCGATATGGATGACTGGAAAATGCATTGAAATATCAAAGTATTGAGGTACGATTGGACCTCTTTTATACTTAACTGCCAATAAATATGATATCATGTTTAGTGTATGTCTGTGTGCATGCTATCAATCTAAACCAAAAAAATCACACTTAGTGTCTCTTAAGAGAATCATGAAATATCTTAAAGGCACAACTGACGTTGGGCTGTGGTATCCAAAAGGAAGTATATGTTATTTGGTTGGTTATTCAGGTTCATATTTTGCTGGATGCAAAACTGAGAGGAAAAGTACAACTGGTACTTGTCACATTTTAGGAAATGCTTTAGTCTCTTGGTCTTGTAAGAAACAAGCATTTGTTGCTCTAAGCATGACTGAAGCAGAATATATAGCTGCAGGTATTTGTTGTGCCTAAGTGTTGTGGCTTAAGCAACAAATACGAGATTATGGCTTAGACTTAGATTGCACTCCACTGAGATGTGATAATATTAGTGCTATAAAACTCATAAAGAATCCAATTATGCATTCTAGAACCAAACACATTGATATAAGGCATCACTTCCTTAGGGACCATGTCAAAGAGAAAGATGTGATTGTTGAATTCATTGATACTCATAACCAACTAGCAGATATTTTTATTAAACCATTGGCTAAAGAACCTTTCGACAAAATTAAACGAGAATTAGGCATTCTTGATGAAGCTTACCTATCTTAACATGATTAAATGATTATATGTGTGCTTCATTATGTTTATCTCATGCCTACTTGTACTTAAAAGTGCTTAAGTATGTTTAAAACTTTCAAATTTTGGGTCAAAAGTCATTTTTGTAGCATCAACATGCGTAAAAATAAGTTTTTCTGGGGTTAGTAATCGCTTACTCTGGAGAGTAACCGATTACAGGGTTAAACAAGGAGTTTCAGTAACCGATTATGCAAATGCTGTAATTGATTAATCAAAGTTGCTGTTTGAAATTTTTAAAATGTTTTTAAAACTGAGTAACTGATGACTCAAAGTGAGTAACCGATTACTCTATGCAGGTATATATATGAGTTTCTGCATTTTTTCAAACTCATCGTCTTCCTCCTTCTGTCTCACTCATGTAAATCTTCCAAATCTCTAAAAACTTCATTTTTCATCTGTTTTGAGTGATTATTGTGTCCATTCATATCATATTTTCAATTCTATATATTTCTATACCGTCATTTTCGTGATTAATGGAACAAATAAAAAAAAACCCCAAATCTCACAAACCCGAAAACCTAAAATCTTCAAAAACCCAATCCATGGGATCTTATTCAAGATCAAAGAAGCAACATACTAACGTGGCTCAAAAGAAGCAATGGACTTCATCCTTAGAGTCTAACCCTTTGGATTTAGCAACACTTCTCACAAAGGATGAACAACACTAAGTCTTCGAAGAGCATTTCCATTGACGAACCATATTTACTCCAAAATACGGTAATATCGGGAACTTTGAGTTTGAAGATTTTATTTTCCCTTATCTTTTACGACAACAAAACCTTTTCGACTTTTGCTGTGAATCAAATGATATTTATCCTGAAATTGTTAGAGTATTTTAATGCAACATGAACTTCCGGAAAAACCGTCTTACTTCCTATGTGAAAGGAAAAAGACATTGTTTTGGATTTGAAAACTTTTAGTTCATTGTGCTGTAACATACCCACTCAAGGTAGCACAACGGGTTTCAGCCTTGATTGTGAATGGAATAACTACGATCGAAAGGATTTTTACTATTCTCTATGTAGAATTTCAAAAGGGGAAATAGAATTGCGTAAGCAATAGGGCTTTGGTGAGACTGTTAAGAATAGAGATATCCTGTCTGCTGGACATCTCAAACTAGAGGACCGTTTGCTTCATTACTTTTTGAGCTATCTCATTTTGCCTAAATTTTCAAACCATTCTCAATTAAGTGACATAGAACTTCAATTGATGTATGCTATGAAGTATAACATCAAAATCAATTGCGCTCAGATGATAATGAGACAAATGTAGACTGTTCGAGGAACTCAAAGCCCCTTGCCCTATGGAATCTTCATAACCAATATTCTTGAGCATTTCGGTGTTTCTACTAATGGTGAAATCAAGGTCGCTCTAAATCTTCGCGAAAGCAAGATTGATGTGGAAGTTCCACAAAATGGGTTTCCCCATATATCCTCATGACTGACGTACCTATAAACATGGATCCAACAGACCAACTGCTCCTGCTGATCAACCAGAACCTACCAATCCTAATCCTCTAGAACCTCAACCTTCTGAGTTTCATTCTTAATATTCCTCATCTTCTGTCATGCCTTCCAATCAGATGATTTTGGACGAGTTGCTTTCTCTTCGAGGCTACATCACTAACCGGATGGATGCATTTGATACTCAGAATCAACAAATTTAGTTTGAACTTCATCGTCTCTCTTCTAAGCTGAGTAGCATGGACGTTGATCAAGATAGATCTAAGCCTGAGTCTTAGATTGTGTCTAGGATTTCTATTTGTTTTGGTGCATGATTATGAACAATTGTTTTTTATGTTTGTAATGTTTTCATGATTTTGAACAATATTTGTCGTTATGTTATTTTGTTATTTCTGAACATCTTATGTTTCATGATATGCATTGGTATGTTTGCTACATATATTGTGTTGGACAAAATCATATCTATATGTATGCTATATATATATTGTGCTGGGCTCTTGGCTTTTCTACTTTTTGATGAAGTTAAAAGGGGGAGAAAAGTTGGGAGAAGTGTATTTTATGTCATATTTCTTTCAGGCACATTACTCCAAATGAAAGGGGGAGCATACTCAAGTCATCTTAACATATCTCAAAGTATGCTGCTCTCAGAAAACTACACTGTTAAGGAAGATATTGGTTTGTCATCATCAAAAGGGGGAGATTGTGAAGAAGATCTTTGCTCTTGACCTTGGCACGATTTTGATGAAGACACCAACATCACCAAAAAGAAGAAAAGAAAGAATACTTATGAGGACAAAGAAGACAAAGCTTCAAGACAAATTAGTCTAAGTCTAAATAGGTACTTCTATCTTATACTCTCGAATATACAATAGCAGTAATGTCAAACTATTTTTTTAATAAAATTCAAACACTACGAGTATAAACAAAACAATTTTTAAAAATAGTGTGTAACAGGTTACTGTATCTAAGTAACAGGTTACATAAGTGTGAAAACCAGTTACCCAACAAAAACTGTGCAGGATAATCGATTACTCAAATGCTGTAATCAATTAATCTAATTAAATTTTAAATACACAGATGGATAGCGTGTTTGAGTAATCATTATTCAAGACTGTAATCGATTATTAAGAGTTGTTGCATTTTTTCATATTTCAAAATGAATGGTTTTCATCCCAAACGAAATGGTTTCAATCCAATCAATTCCTAACCTTTCAAAGAGGTGTTATGTGTGGTTGGAAAGCCTATTTAAAGGCATTGAAACTCATAATCAAATATATAACTCTTACACAAACTTTCAAACATAATTCTGAAAATTCTTTGAAATATTTTCTGCACTTTTTTCAACTTGTACTTAAACTTTCAAAGTGAATTTTATGTGTTGCTTGAAATAAAGTGTTTCAAAGTTTTGCAAACATATAAGAGCATTATTACTTAGTATACAAAGAGTTATCGGATTGCAAGTGATATTACATTCAATATTTGTAAAGGCAATCCTACCATTGTTTTAAATTCTTCATTGATATTTCAGAAATCTTTATTTCACAAGGGTGTGATAAGAAAAGGGATAGAGTCACTTGAAAAGGTGTTTTGCAAGGGTGACATAAGTATTAGTGAGTGTGTAAAGTACATAGAGATTTCGGGGTGAGATATTTTAATTATAACTCATAATATTTAGTGAAGAAATCTCTTGTGTTGGAAGAGTACTGGATGTAGCCTTCAGTGGACAAGAAGGTGAACCCTTATAAAATTTAGGTGTAATCTCTTCTCCTTTATCTCTTGATTTTTTTACTTGTTAATTTTATGCATAATATCTTTGTTGCATTTAACTCTTAATATTGCAGAAAATGTGGCCATAACTTTAAGTCAACTAATTCACCCCCCCCCCTCTTAGTTGCAATCTCAATCTTACACTTTTCTCTCTTTATCTACGGGTACTTCCACTATACCCAATGAAGTCGACCACTTATAATTGGAACATAAGTCAGGGACACTTCCTACCTAACCTGTGACATTTCTTTTTCTTTCTCATAATGTTTATATTTTTACATTGGGGACAATGTAAATTTCTAAGTTTGAGGGGGTTATGCCTTCACATAGTTCAATTATATCATACCATATAGATTTTAAATGTTTTTTAGGTTGAATATTCATATTATCATGCAGTAGCATAATTTTTTATCTCATCTATCATATGCATTGTTCTATGTGTTGTCTGTCTACTTGAAATGAAAAGTATGCATGAATGATGATTGTTGATCTGTGACCCATTGAAGAAAAAAACTTTTGATAAAACAATAACATGAAAGACATTAGATTTGACAATTGTGAATTATATTTGGTTAAATAAAGGTCCTTATTATATAACTTTTGTTGAATGAGCCAAATGTGACAAACTTGGGTCAAACACAATAAGGGTTCTGATTTGAATTGACAATTGCATAAAAACCCTTTTTCTTTCATTAGTGCATAATTTTATATGATTGTATATTCTAGAACTTGATTTGTGACCGTTTCAAGATTGAAGTATGTTTGTATGCATTAAAATGATAGAGGCAATTAGGACTTTTTCTTTTGACCTTCAACCGCTTACTATAAACATTAAAAATCCATAAGTTGCCCACTTTTGAGCCTGAAATTTAATGATTTTTCATAGCTACTCAAATGAGGGTTTGGGGTAATTTGTGATGTTTGGTTCAAGCAATGGGAAATGTAAAAAGGCAATGTGTAGTGAAAGAAACCATAAAAATGTGAAAAGAAAAAAATCATTCTTTCTCTTTTAGAAAAATAATAAGAATG
The DNA here is from genome assembly GCF_001865875.1 of Lupinus angustifolius. Lineage (NCBI taxonomy): Eukaryota > Viridiplantae > Streptophyta > Magnoliopsida > Fabales > Fabaceae > Lupinus > Lupinus angustifolius. The sequence continues at coordinate 4,386,956 of NC_032009.1, read as the reverse complement.
AATAAAAATGAAAAAAATAATACAAAGTATACTAAAGGAGAATCCCAATGCTTCAATCAGATGTCTAAAAATTTTAAGTATTATGGGAAACATTTGTAAGTTGTTTGAACTACTCTTTCTTTGTTTATCCCAACTTAAATCATTCACCTTGGCCCCATTACAACCATTTAAAGACATCTTGATTTTTGCATGCATTATCAAGCCTATGGCAATTTACTTCCATGAAAATTTGAGCGAAATACTATGACCTTTAAACACATGAGAGTGATGAGAGAAGAGTGACCATAATTCATGCAGTTCTTATGACTCAAAGACTTAGCTTGAATTAAATTTATATATGATTGTCTTGTCTTTGTGTCTGGATTGTTTTAAAACTAACATGAGATTGCTTGTTATTTTGGGTCATGATTTCTATATCATCATTCATGCATGATTATGAAAGTTGGACATAATACTTGCTTGATGACAAGCAAGAGATAAGCGTGAGGGGATTTGATGAATGTGAAATTATGCCTCATTTGCATTCATTTAACTTGCATTTGAGGAAATAATTAGGACTTTATGATTGTTTTTAGCTTTTATTTCTCTATTTTCAGGTTGAGCGAGTGTTTTTGTCTATGTTGTACAGTTTGGATGGAATGAAGTGCAATAGAGTAGAGATTGGGTGCAAAAAAGATGGAATTTGGTGTTGAGGCTATGCAAAGACCAATTGAAGGGCCAAAAGAAGTGGTGAATGTTATATTCTATTCCTATTTTTTAGATTTGTTTTTTTGGGCTTAGCCCAATATTTTGTAATTAGGATAAATGAGGGTTCTCCCTCAAGGATGAAACACTTGACACTTTTCATTATAATTCTCTAATATAGAATTGGTATTCTCTTCTCCATCATGAGTGAGTAATTCCTATTCTTTCTAGGATTTGGGCTATGCCATTTTATATTCAATAAACGCTTGTTCTTACTTCTATTTCATTGAGTGTTGTGATTTGAATCATTAAACTGCATTTTATTCGTGTGAGTTGTCTGGCCAACAAATTACACCTCCTAGATACATTGGGGGAGTATCCTGAGGTGAGGCCAACTATCTGACCATTAAGTTATTCAAACTAGAATCCTTTTTCACGAGAGTATTATTAGGATTCTCACAGGTTTCTAGAATTCACCTTGGGTTGGTACGAAGCGATTGGATAAAAAGATCCAAGTAAAGGATTTGATTGATAATTGTACCACGAGAGTATGTGCGACTTCAATTGAGTACAAGTGTCAGAGCTCGAGAGAGGATGACACATATTAAAGAGAAATTCACCCTTAGAACTTAAAGTTCATGAAAATGAGGAAACCAAGGATTTCAGAGTGTAAAGGTTGTAATCCTTATCCTGGGAACTCTTCCTAAATTAGATTTCATTCCTTTTTAATATTTTGAATAATTATTCTTTTCAATCATTTAATTGTTTTAAATTCACTTTTTATTCCTTATTGGAGTTAAATATAAATTAATTGTTATTATTAAAGGAATTTTCCAGTCCTCGTAGGATTGATATTTTATTACTTAACAACATAATCGCGCACTTGAAATTTTCTCTATCAACCCTTCACCGTTGTTAATGGTGAAAAGGAGGTAAAGCCAAAATTTGTGTGGAATAGTGAAGATAAAAAGAATGTGCAATATAATCTCAAAGCAAAGAAGATCCTCACTTCAACACTTGGAATTAGCAAGTTCTTTAGAGTGTCAAACTACATATTTGCTAAAGAAATGTAGGACACTCTAGAGACCACACATGAAGAAACTCAGGAAGTAAAAAGATTGAGACTCAATATCTCTACCAGGAATATGAAATGTTTCATATGACGCCTGGAGAGAAAATACTAGATCCCCATAAAACATTTACTCACCTTAAAAACCATATGATTGCACTTGGAAAAATATTGTCAAACAGTGACTTGAACTTGAAAGTTCTAAGATCACTCTCAAGACAATGGTAAACCAAAGTGACAGTCATTTCAGAAAAGAAAAGCTTATCTAAGATGTCATTGGCTGCACTATTTGGAAAGTTGCAAGAGCATGAGTTGGAATTGACCCAACTTGAACATCATGAAGAGCAAGAGAAGAAGAGAAACAATTTTTCTCTCGAAGCTAAAGCAGAGGCATATGAATTGTCAGAAGATGAGTGAAAAAAGAGAGGATATAGAACACATGAGCATGCTGGTGAAAAAGTTCAGTAAATTCTTGAAAAGGAAAAAAATTGGTAAGGCTGGACAAACAAGGAGATTCACCAAAAGTAATGAAGTTTCCATTTCAAATCAAAGCTTGAATTGTTTTGAATGTGGAAAACCTGGTCATACGAAGATGGGTTGTTCTATATTGAAGAAAAATTATTTCAAGGCAAAATTTGAAAAGAATACCGATAGATGGGCTTATATTGCATGGGAGGATAATAACTCAAGTTCCACTTCAGAACCAGAAAATAAAGAGCATGCTCATCTCTCTCTAATGGCGTCTAATCATTCTGATGATGATGAAGTAAGTGAAACTGAACATTTAAATAAGCCATATTTTCCTGATTTACAAAATGCTTTCAATGAACTGCATAGTGAATACGTCAAACTCACTAAAATTTGTTTCAAACAAAAAACTGAGATTGAAACATTCCGCAATAAACCTTGTTCTTCCTCTTGTCCAAATTTTATTACTCTTGAAAGTAAAATTTCCAATTTGAGTCTTCAACTAAGAATGTTAATAAGTGTAGTACAAAATTGGATGACATGGTGAAAACACAAAGACACTCCACTGACCGTAGAGGTCTCGGTTTTTCCAAACCTTCTTCACTTAAGAAAATGAAGGTATCTAATAAAATTATCTCTCAAAATCAAAGTATCCATACTCATCATATTGTTAAATCTTAAGGAAGGATATAAATGCGTCAACCCAATTGCACTTACTATTAAAATCATGGGCATACCTATAATACTTGCAAAATTAGAAAATATGGTATTCCCTTAGGACACCCAAATGGAATTGGGTACCTAATATTACTTAAATTGTTTTGTAAGAGTATTTGGGAGCTGCCAAAGACTTATGGTATTTGGACACGGCTGCTCAAAACATATTGCAGGTGATAAAGGAAAGTTCTCTGTTCTTACACCAAGGGACAAAGGATATATCACATATGGTGATAATAACAAAGGAAAGATCATTGGCGTTGAGGGTCTTAAGCACAACCTTGTTGAGTATAGGTCAACTTTGTGACAAAGGGTTTTATGAGGCTTTCTACCCCGACAAATGCATCATTCATAGTAAGGTATCTAAAAACTCTAAATTTGTTCGTAAGGGAATCAATAATATCTACATGAATGCTTTAAATTATTCTTATCTCCAATAAAATGTTTAGATATTAATGAGCAAGATGCATGGCTATGGAATAGGAGAATTGCTCATATTCATATGGATCATTTCAATAAACCGGTAAACAAAGATCTGGTTGTTGGTTTACCCAAGATGAAGTATGTGAAAGACAAACTATGTAGTGCTTGTCAAAAGGGTAAACAAACAAAGACTTATTTAAAACCAAAACATATGGTTTCTTCTGATAGACCATTCCAGTTACTACATATGGACTTATTCGTCCCTTCTCGCACCAAAAGATTTTGTGGTAACTACTATGCACTTGTGATAGTAGACGACTTTTCAAGATATACTTGGACTCAATTCTTGGTACATAAGAATGAGGCATATAATGCCTTTGGAGAATATGCTAAGAGAGTAAAAAATGAAAAATCCTTGAAACTAGCTGGAATACAAAGTGATCATGGGGGAGAAATGTAGTTAGTACGACATGCTACGTTTCCAACCGCGTCCTAATAAGACCTATTCTAATGAAACCCTCCTATTTACTCTTCAGAGCTCCAAATAGGTACAAATTTTATATGCTAAATAATGGAGAAATTTTCTCAAAAGAGGATGAAGAAATTTTCTCAAAAGACGATGAAGAAATTTTCCAAGGCTACTCCCTTACAAGAAAATATTATCGAGTTTTCAATAAGAGAAGTGTGGCCTTGGAAGAATCTATTCATGTGAATTATGATGAGACTAATCCAACCTTGGAAGAAAACTCCACGGCTGATGTTGATGACTTTCTTAGTCCATCATTGGAAGAATCAATTAATGATGTAACAGCCAACACAGAGCATCTGAAAATAGATGACAATATACCTTTACTAGAGGAGCATATTCACTCAGATTTACCAAAAGGATGGGGAATCCTTCCATATCATCCTATTGACATCATCATTGGCGATATAAGTAAGGGAGTCTTTGCTCGCCTGAAAGTGAATGATGGTTGTCTAAACATTGATTTTGTTTCTCAAGTGGAAGCATCCAAGATTGATGATGCAATGAATGATGATAACTGGATTCTTCCTATGTAATAAGAGCTTAACCAGTTTGAGAGAAATGAAGTTTTGGAACTTGTTCCTAGACCTAAAGAGAGACTTCTTATAGGAACTCGTTGGATCTTTCGAAATAAATTAGATGAAAATGACATCATTATAAGAAATAAAGCAAGACTTGTAGCACATGCATACAACCAGGAAGAAGGTATTGCTTTTGATGAAACCTTCGCTCCTGTTGCTAGCTTGAAGCTATTAGGCTATTGCTTACATATGCATGTTTTCTAGATTTCCAGTAACATCAAATGGATGTAAAGAGTCTGTTTCTGAATGGTTATATAGAAGAAGAGGTGTATATCGAACAACCCTTGGGTTTGAGGACTACAAGAATCCCTCTAATGTATATAAGCTTAAGAAAGCCATCTATCGCTTAAAGCAAACTTTGTGTGCATGGTATGATCGTCTAACATACTTTTTAACTGATAAAGATTTTACTAAAGGAAAGGTCGACACTAAGTTATTCATTAAGAAAATTAATCATCATACTTTACTTGTTCAAATTTATGTCGCTGATATTATTTTCGGTTCTACTCATGATCTTATACATAGTGAATTTGGTAAGGTGATGCGAAGGGAGTTTGAGATTTCCATGTTGGGAAAGTTGAACTACTTTCTTGGACTATAAATCAAACAACTCAAGGATGACATATTTGTTTGTTAGTCTAAATACTGCAGGGATCTGCTGAAACGTTTCCAAATGGATGAATGCAAACCTATCGCCACTCCTATGGGATCTGGAACATACATTTATGTTGATGAGACTGGAAAATGCATCGACATCTCTAGGTTTAGAGGTTTGTGTGCATGTTATCAATCAAAGCCTAATGAGTCACTTCTTAGTGTCGTGAAAAGGATATTAAAATATCTTAAAGGCACACTTGATGTAGGACTATGGTATCCTAAAGGAAGTATATGTAGTCTGGAAGGATATTCGGATTCTAATGTCGCTAGATGCAAATATGAGAGAAACAGTAGAAGCAATACTTGTCATATTCTTGGAAATGCCCTAGTCTCTTGGTCCTATAAAAAGTAAGTTTGTGTTGCTTTAAGTACTGCTGAGGTAGAATACATAGCTGTAGGAAGTTGTTGTGCCCAAATATTGTGGCTCAAGCAACAATTCTGAGATTATCGATTAGACCTAAGAATCATTCCCCTAAGATGTAATAATACTGTTGTTATAAATCTTACAAAGAATCTGATTATGCATTCCAGGACTAAACATATTGGTATAAGGCACCACGTCCTTAGGGACCATGTCCAAAAGAAAGATGTTCTCTTAGAATTCGTTGATACACATGAACAACTAGTGTATATCTTTTCAATACCTTTGGCTAAAGAACCTTTCTAAAAAATTAGACGAGAATTATGCATACTTGATGAAGCATATCTATCTTAAGATGTTGATATATACATTATATGTGCTTCACTATATGTATCTCATGCCTATATGTACTTTTATATGCTTTTCAATGCTAAAATTTAATTATTTTGGGGTATGTATTTTGTCACCGTAGAAGGATAATTGATTACAGGGCATCAATGACAAAAATTATAAAATAAGCAGCCATTTGAATCGATTACATGATGAATTAATCGGTTAGACTCTGCACTATTTAAGGAAAAAAATCATATTTTTGAACTTAATCTTTTTCATTTCCCCTCATTCTAACCATGGTAACACCTCACAACTTCAAAAAACTTCTTTTCTAAATTGTTTTGCTTGATTTTTGTGGTATTTCATAATACAATTTCTCTCCTAAACCCATCCGTACCATCATTTTTGTTTTTAGAGTTCCAAATAAAAAACCCTCAAATCTCAAAATCTTCAAAACCTAAGTTTTTCAAAAGTCAACAACATGGCCTCATTCTCTAGATTCAAAAAGTAGAGAACCAATGTGACTAAAGGAAGGCAACAAAACCCGAATGAAGTCAACACATTGGATTTAGCACGTCCTTTGGCAAACGAGGATCAACGCAAAATCTTCAAAGAGCACTTCATGCAAGGACCCATTTTTCATCCGAAGTATGGTATGTTAACTTCCTTTGAAGATACCAATTTCATTTTCCAAATCCTTTTTGAACAACAAAAACTCTCTAAATTTTGTGAAATTAACTATTCTTGCTATTTGAAACTTGTACGATTATTTTATTGCAATATGAGTTTTAAGAAGAATAAAATCTTTTCATATGTTAAAGGAAAAGAGATTGGCATAGATTTCAAAACTCTGACTTCACTTTGCAGTAATATACTATACATAGGAATGATAGTCGAGTCTGGAATTCAATACAACTTAGAAGGGTTCAAGAAAATGGATTTCTACTACTCTATGTGTATATACTCCAAACGGGAAATTGAAATGTTTAAGCAAAGGACTTTTGGTAACTCTGTGCGAAACCAACATATTTTATCTGTCGGTAACTTAAACTTAGAGGACCATTTGATTCATTATATGTTAAGCTACATCATACTTCCAAAGCTTCCAAAGCATTCACAAGTAAATGATATGGAACTACAATTGATGTATGCTATGAAACACAATGTTGAAATTAATTTTACATTAATGATAATGAGACAAATTTGGACCTTTAGAAGTGAGTACGGACCATTGCCTTATACCGTTCTCGTAACTGCTATACTTGGATATTCTGCAGTTTCGTTTTATGGAGAATCTTAAATTACACTCGATGCTCGCGATAATAGTAGGTGGATGTAATCCACAAAAAAGGTTTCGTTCGAGATACCAATGTCATGATCTACAAGGGTCACAATTGTGAAGAAAAGGAAGAAGATTGTGAAGACATCGAAGATTCAATCTTCAAGATGTTTATAGATTTAAGTATTCATATAGGTACTTCTATCCTACCACTCACTTTAATATTTAGAAGCAATGCTCAAACCAATCAAGATCATTTTCAAAGAACTGGATATGCCTATTAATGCAATGTCAAATTGCTAAGTAATGAGTTACTTAACCTAGTTAATAGGTTACCAGAACTAAGTAACAGATTACCAAAACTAAGTAACATGTTACCATAACTAAGTAACATGTTACCAGAACTAAGTAACAGGTTACCTGACTGAGAAAATAATTACAAAGAAAAATTGACGTAACCGATTAATTTAGTGCATTAATCGATTACCACCTTGGACAAAACATTTGGGTAACCGATTATCACTTCGTGATAGCCGCTTTCACATAGCTGTTGAAACCAGATTTTCATCCCAAGTGAAAAGGTTTCATTCGAATCGTGTCTCGCTTTCTTGGAAGAATATCTTGGATGATTGGAAACCTATTTAAAGGAATGGTGAAATATAAATTCAATATAGACGACATACACAAAAACATACAATCACACAAAAACTTTCACAACTTAGTAAACCAAATTCTACACATTTTTTTAGCAACTTTATTCCTAAACTTTCAGAATTTCTAAAGTTGCCTCCAAAGTGCATTTGTTCTAAACTTTCAAAAGATTAAGAGCATTGTATACTAAGTATTTTGTGATATCAAGGATGGCAAGTTATAGAATTGTCAAAACTTGTAAAGGCTATCCTACCATTGTTATATTCTTCATCTTGGTTGTAAACATTTCTTCACAAGGGTGTGTTAAGAAGGGGAATACACTCTAATACAATTTTGAGTCATATGATGCCCATTAGAATGTTTCACAATTGCCATACAACGTCCATACATCCATGAGAGTCCAACTGAATACAATTCCATTCAACATGTCCTTAACAATGTTTAAACCCTTCTCTTTGTATAGGGTTACACCCTCAGACACTTTTGAGTCATATGATGCCAACTAGGAAGTTTCACAATTATCATACCAAGTTCATTCACCCAATAGAGTCCATCTGTCTACCATTTCATTCCACATGTCCTTCACAAGGTATAAACCCTTCTCCTAGTATTAAATTACACTCTCAAACACTTTTTAGTCATTTGATGTCAGCTACAAAGTATCATAATCGTTATACCATGTTTACATATCCATGACAGTCCACTTTGCTACAATTCCATTCAACAAGTCCTTAATAATGTTTAAAATGTTTTCCTATAATTAGATTACCCTCTCAAACACTTTTGAGTCATTTGATATCAAGTTGAAATTTCAACATTTGTCATAGCATGTTCATACACCTATGAGAGTCTAAATGACTACAATTCCTTTGTAATATTCCATAATATAATTTAAACACATCTCCTAGTATTAGATTATTCTCTAAAACATTTTTGAGTCATATGATGTCAACTAGTAAGTTTCACAATTGTCATACCACACTCATTCACCCATTAGAGTCCACTTGACTATAATTCCATTCAACATGTCCTTAATAAAGTTTAAACTATTCTCCTAGCATTACATTACATTCGGAAACACTTTTGAGTCTTATGATCTCAACTAGAAAGTGTCACAATTGCCATACCATATTCACATACCCTTGACAGTCCAATTGACTATAATTCCACTTAACATTTCCATAATAAGATTTAAACTCTTCGCCTCGTGTTAGATTACTTTCTCTAACACTTTGGAGTCATATGATGACAACTAGAAAGTATCACAATTGTCATACCATGTTCATACATACATGAGAGTCCATGTGAGTAAAATTCCATTCAACATGTCCTTAATAAGGTGTAAACCCTTCTCCTAGGACTAGATTACACTCTCAAACACTTCTGAGTCATATGATGCCGACTTGGAAGTTTCACAATTGTCATACCATGTTTGTTCACCCATTAGTGTCCAAATGACTACAACTCCATTCAACATGTCCATAATAAAGTTTAAACCCTTCTCCAAGTACTAGATTAAACACACAAACATTTTGATTCATATGATGTCAACTAGAAAGTGTCACAATTGTCAGCCCACATTCACACACACATGAGAGTCCAATTCACTACAATTCCATTCAACATGTCCTTAATAAGGTTTAAACTGTTCACCTAGTATTAGATTACCCTCTCAATCACTTTCGATTCATTTGATGTGAACTAGAAATTATCACAATTGCCACTCCGTGTTCATACACCTATGAGAATCTGTTTGTCTATGATTCCATTCTAATATTACTTAATATGGTTTAAACCCTTCTTATAGAATTAGATTACAGTCTGATGCACTTCTGAGTCATAAGGTGTCAAATAGAAAGTATCACAATTGTCATACGACGTCCATACACCCATGATTGTCCAATTGACTAACAATTCCCTCAACATGTCCATAATAAGGTTTAAACCCTTCTCCTTGTATTAGATTACACTCTCAAATACTTTTGAGTCATATAATGTGAACGCCAAAGTATCACAATTGTCCTACCACGTCCATACACTAATGAGAGTCCCATTAAGTACCATTCGATTCATCATGTCCTTAATAAGATTTAAATCGTTATCCTGCTACATTAGAAAATATGGAGTGCCTAATGGAAAATATGTATGGATGCAAAAAAGGGAAAGACTCTTTGATTACTAACAAGAAAAGACCGAATATAACTTGGATACCTAAACAAGGCAAGTAAATTGTTTTGCAGGTATGCCTACGGACTCAGGGACAACACTGATACTTGGACAGTGGATATTCGAGGCATATGAAAGGTGACATATCAATGTTCATGGATCTCTCACTCAACGGTAAAGGTGATGTCACTTATGGAAACAACAATGGAGGAAGGATACTAAGCATTAGAAGAACTGGAAATGCTTCACAAGCCATAATTGAGAATGTGTTCTATGTTGAAGGACTAGAGCACAACCTACTAAGCATTAGCCAGTTGTGCGATAAAGGTAATAAGGTATCCTTCGACTCAAATTGTTGCATCATTCGTGACGAGGTAAATAATAATGTTAAGTTTGCACGACAACGAAGAAACAATATCTATATGATCAATTTGAATGATGTCACCGCTCTGTTTTAAAAATGTTTTATCACTAAAGAGAGTAATATATGGTTATGCTACACACAAGTAGCACATGTCTATTTAAAAAATCTAGCTAACTTATCATCACATGACTACCAAAGCTTGATTTCAAATCAAAAGACTCATGTGACACTTGTTAGAAGTGCAAACAATTGAAAATTTCATTTTTGTCAAAAAATGTGATATCCACACCAAAACCTTTCGAGTTACTCCATATGGATTTGTTTAGACCATCACAAATAATGAGCTTTGGTGGATTTGTTTGGACCATCACAAACCTTTCGAGTAATTGTTGTTGATTTGTCTAGATATACATGGACTTTGTTCCTTGCTCTAAAAAGTGATGCATTTAAGTCTTTTAAAAATATGGCCAAACAACTACAAAACCAATGTGATCACAAGATAGTCTATATTCGCATCGATCATGGTGGATAATTTGAAAACCACCTATTTGACAAATTTTATGAGGAGCATGTGATCCTACATCAGTATTCAGCTCCTCGAACCCCTCAAGAAATTGGAGTTGTTGAGAGGAAAAATCGAGTATTAGAGGGACTAGCTAGGACAATGCTAAATGAAAGTAAGGTTCCTAAGTAGTTTTGGGTCGATGCAATGCATATTGCTTGCTCTGTAATAAATCGAGTACTACTTTGGCCTACACTCTTAAAAATGCCGTATGAATTACTAAAAGGCCGAAAACCTAATATTTCACACTTGCAAGCTTTTGCATGTAAATGCTTCATATTGAATAATGGTAAAAGATTACTAGGAAAATTTGATTCGAAAGCTGACAAGGGAATATTTTTGGGGTACTCTGTTCATAGTAAAGCATATCGAGTCTTTAATAAATATACTATGCATCTTGAAGAGTCTGTCCATGTAAAATCTAATGAATCTTCTCCGAAAGATACGAGGAAGGTTTTGTGTGATGATGTTTCATGTGCCCTGAAAAATGCATAAACAAAGAACATGGAACTCAAGAAGGAGGTTCAGGATGATCAGGAAAGAAGTTCAGATCATCAAGAAATGCTAATGGTGTGGAAGACAAAGAAAGATCATCCGCTCGACAAGGTTATAGGTGATATCTCAATGGAGTGGTAACCCGTAACGCTCTATGAAACTTTTGTAATTTTTTAGCATTTATGTCTCAAGTCGAGCCTAAGACCATAAATGAGGCCATAGAGGATGAACACTGGGGAATAGCCATGCAAGAAGAGCTAAACTAGTTTCAGCGTAATAACGTATGAGACTTGATCCCTAAACCTAAATATCATCCTGTAATAGGCACTGAATGGGTCTTTGAAAATAATTTGGACGAATCTGGTTTGATTATACGAAATAAGGCACGTCTAGTTGCTAAAGGGTATAATCAAGAAGAAGGCATCGACTATGATGAAACCTACGCCCATGTTGTGAGGTTGGAGGCTATCCAAATGTTACTAGCCTTTGCATCGATAATTAACTTCAAACACTTTCAAATGGATGTAAGAGTGCCTTCTTGAAAGGCTATATTCAGGAAGAAGTATATGTAAATCAACCGCCCGACTTTGAAAAGGCGCTATATGGTCTAAAGGAAGCTCCTTGAGCTTGGTATGATAGATTGAGTAGTTTTCTATTAGAAAAGAGATTTGAAAGGGGCAAAGTTAACACAACTCTCTTTATATTAAAATCATAAAGTAATGTCTTGTTAGTACAGATTTATATAGATGATATAATATTTGGTGCTACTAACAATTTACTTTGTAAGGATTTTTCTGATCGTATGAAAGGGGAGTTTGAAATGTCGATGATGGGCGAGCTGACATTCTTTCTAAGACTACAGATAAAGCAGATGAGCAACTGGATATTCATTCACCAGACAAAATATTGCAAGGAACTATTGCAAAACTTCGAGATGGATAAGTGTAAACAAGCGACAACACCCATGGCATCATTCTGCTATCTCGACAAAGATGAAAAAGGTAAAGCAATTTAGGTGACAAAATATCGTGGGATAATTGGTTCATTATTGTATCTAACTGCTAGTCGCCCCGATATAATTTTTAGTCTATGTATGTGCACAAGATATCTATCCTCGCCTAAGGAATCTCATTTTAGTGCTGTAAAACGCGTCATGAAATATCTTAAAGGAACATTGTCTATAGGTTTATGGTATCCTAGGGATGCTTCATTATCCCTAATAGGATATTCCGATTCTGACTTGGCGGGATGCTAGTTGGACCGGAAAAGTACTAGCGGGACTTGCTATCTCTTGGGCAGCTCCCTAGTATCATGGTATAGTAGGAAGCAAGTATGTGTTGCTTTGTCTACCGCCAAAGCATAATATATTGTCGTTGGCGTGTGTTGCGCTCAGATTCTATGGATGAAGCAACAACTATCAGACCTTGGCTTAAAACTAGTAAAAATACCAATAAAATATGATAAAACTAGTGCCATAAATCTATCAAAGAACCCTATTTTAGATTCTATAACTAAGCATATAGAGATTAGATATCACTTTTTAAAAGATCATGTACAAAAAAGTGATTGCATACTAGAATTTGTTGAAACCTCGAAGCAATTGGCGGATATATTCACCAAGCCCCTTCCACGAGATACATTCTTTGTGTTACGAGGAGAACATGGCATACTTGATGAAAAATATCTAAACTAACTTGCTTTAGGGAAATTATGTGCCTTTGCTTGATCTTGAATATATGCTTATAAACTATATATGTTATGAATGCACACTTCCTTGTTTAGATTATCTTCATGAATGTTTTATGCTTCCTTAGTGTGTCAAAATACTTTAGGTTTGTGTCCTAGCAATAGCACTCTTGCATACTTTAAAAATATCTAAAATGCACTAAAATTTGTGTTAAGTTTTGTCAATAATCGATTGTTCTATGCCTTAATCGATTAATTCGAGTTCAATAAATTTTCATCTTGTGTTTTAATCGATTAACACACGACTTAGTCAATTACCTAGGCTCAATATTTTGAAAATCTTAAATTTTTTATCTGGTTAATCAATTATCATGTTAATTAATTGATTACCTGGCTCCAAAGTTTATAAGTTTGAAAATTTTAAGTTGGTTAATCGATTAACCAGTGCAGATAATCGATTAATGATAGTTTTATATCAGATTCAAGTGTCATTTTGGGTCATTTTCACTTAGAATCCTAAACCCTCTTTGCTCCCCCCTTTTGAATCAATTCTCAAAATCGAGTACTCCTATAGAACTCAATAGCAATTTCGAATTCTATCTCATAGTTCCGTCTTCCTACAACCCTCAATCTATACAAATCTGAATCCTACACCATTGTCCCTCTTTAGAAACCCTAGACCCCAAATTCGGAAAATCGATTATTGAATCGATTAAATTAGTTTATACCTGCAAGTATGAGTGAACCATGCAATATGATAGTGAAGTATAGTGCCAAGAATGCAAGAGATGGGGAAAAAGGTTCCTCATCGGCTCAACATGGAAGAAAGAACCATGGTGACCCCTATTACTCTCCCATTCTTCAAGAAGCTAGGTTTCCCAAGTTCCAAGGTCAAAATCAAACATATATCCGGTATGTGGATGTGGAATGGCTGGTTGAACAAGGTTTTCGATTACCATATGGTTTGCAGAACCTAGGAGCGAATAAATTATTGGAATTAAAAGGTGAAATATATCCTTTGCTCATTCGATAATTTTATAACAACTTTACGTATAAGGATGAGGTTTATTCTTCAACGGTAATGGGGAATATGATAATTTTGGATGAGGAACTATTTTTGGATGTTGGAGGTCTGACTAGTTTTGGACCGATGTTAGGAGATTGTAACAATGAGTCATGGGACTCATTTGATGTTGTTGAGATGTACAAGTCATGCCTAAGAGGGCCTCACTTGTTTGTGCAAGGAAAATTGACCAAATCAGGGTCATTGTTTTTTGAAAACCGGCTCTTACACTACTTGATTGCATATATTTTAGTTTAGAGGAATACTAACCACGCTCAACCCATAATTAATGATATCAAGCTTATGTTCGCCATAAGGGAAGCCATTGCGGTAAACTGGCCTTCGGAAATATTTGAAGTTATGCATGGCATAGCTTCATCTTCATCAAGGTTGCTTACATATGGGATTTTCATCTCCCGTGTCATTGAGTATCACGAGATTGACACGTGAGATGTGGACACTATCACTACAAACTCATGAGAGCACCTTATAGGTGCTAATTTTATTCACAAGATGGGAATTTACAAGTATGGTAATGAATAGAAATATCAAGAGGATGACAATGCCAGAGTGAATGAAGACTTGCCAAACGAAGACAATGTTGCGAATCCTAGTGAGCCTAACCCCGAGCAACCACTAGCTGAGACATATGTTGAGCCTCAAGAATGATATTTCTGGCTTTATCACTTGGATGTTATGGAGCAACACCTCATTGCGCGTATTGATGGTCATTTTCAGACTGTGAGGGGTTCCAAGGCAACTGAATTCCAACAGCAGCAGCAGAGGTAGTCTAAAGACCTTGAATGCATCATCTTCATTGTGCGTGCCACACATGGCTCATCCCAACCACCACCTCCTTAAGAATAGCCTAGATAAGATTTTTTAGAGTGTCTAGAGTATGGGTGTGTGCTTTGGAGATTGTTTTTTTTATGTTGGTTGTATTTTGGTTGTATTTTGCTATTTTTCTTTGATCTCCTTATGTACTCGCTGCACTTATTTTGTAATGTCTCATAAAACTTTGTTATTAACTTAGATTATGTTTTCAATTATTGCGTGAGCCTTTGATTTTATCTACATGTATATATCTACTATTGAATGGTTAATATGTTCTGTATGTGCCTTAATCATAATCATTGATCATTCTATGAAATTCATGTCAAACTTACACGAATAGATATATCTCGTAATCAATTCCTGTCATAATCTACTTTTATTGTTGAATAATTGATTAACTCCATATAATAATCGATTAATGCTAAACTCTATGCACATGTTCAATTATTTCTAGACTTTTTAATCAATTATCCTTGATAATTAATCGATTAAGACCAATAAATTTTGTATAAATCTTTCCATTCTTTTGGCAATTAATATCATACATTGTCATAGCTTTTTGATCATGCCAAAATATGGAGAAAGTGTTGTTTGACCTGTTTTGCAAGTTGAAGTGAGCTTCTGCATATAATCATGTTGCTATCCTTGTATCACCTCTTACATGATTTGAGGGGGAGAACAAAGGGAGGGGGAGCAACACATTTTGATTCACCGTTTGCCAACATATTTTGTCCAGCTTCAAGCCATCAAAGAGAGGATCTGTTTTTAGAGCTTGTCATCAACAAAAAGGGGGAGATTGAAATGGAAAATAGTCAAAGGATGCCATTATAACCACCCTACTAAGTTTTGATGAAGACAAGGTGTTATATGGAAGCTTGAAGACTTGGACATCACAACAAACAACATACCGAAAACTCAAGGTCAACGTCATAGAACTTAATATTGTTTTTTTTATATATTATAGAGTCCTAAGATGCTTGCCTAGTATTGAGTTTAGGTTAGGTAAACCCAAGATGGAAGTCTCACAAAAAGTCTAAAATGAAAATCATATAGGTTGAGTCATCACATCTACATATATATATATATGATAAGTATAAGTAAGATTCATCCATTTGCATTAGGCATACATGGTTTTGTACATAAATGAATCAATCATTTCGAAAATCATGTTGCATGCTCTTTCATCATATAGGGTGTTTACCATATAGTTAAGAAAAACCATTTTCAAACAAATATTAATCGATTAACTCATTTGATAATCGATTAAGTCATGTTGAAATCCGTTAACCAATGAAAGAAAGATATAATCAATTAAAAGGAGTTACGGTAGCTAACCTTCCAGGATTTATGCTTATTAATCACCTAAGCAAGTTATTAATCGATTAAGCCATAACTGAAAAATTGTTTTCAAGAAACACGTTAATCGATTAACATGTCTTATAGTCGATTAAAATAAATTGCAGTTAGTTATGAACAAAAACTGTTATTTGAAACAGAACAAATCAATTTTAATAGAGTAGTTTTCGCACTTTCAATGCACAACAAAAAGAACAAAAAGAAAGAAAACCTCAAGATTCATAATGCTTAATTTTCAAGGTTATCTTGTTGATTTTTGAGAAGTTTCTTACATACATTTACAAGAGAGAAAAGAGAGAGAAAAGAGAGAAAGTCTTTTCCAACGTGCTAAACATTTTCATTTAATTGAAAACCCTTGGATGGTTTCCACATTTATTTTTAGGATTGTTTGTGAGAACTTCTATGAAGGGTTATATAGCCGAAATTCAGAGTCTATATCCGCACAATTTTGTGTGCAAAGTAACTCAGCAAATTTTATGTTATTTAGGGATGATTCTCATCGTGTGTGGTATCATCACATGTTGAGAATCGTTTGTCTTCACAAGGCAGGAAGTCTTGAATCGAGCGATAGTTTCCGTAAGGGCCAAATTGCTCGAACGGTGTGATATCCAAGTAGGCATTGATAGTGGTCAAACTGAGCTTGGTGGCTCAATGTATTCAAGAAGGAAGTTTCTGTCTAGGGTTATTGGAAGTATGATTGTAATTGAATATACATTTCCGACAGTGAATAAAAATCCCCCAGATCAACCAGGAGGCCTAGATGTAGTTTGCAAGTTGACCCACAAATGAACCAGGATAAAAATCTTCGAGCAGATTTTCTCTTTCGCTATCTCTTTACGTTTCTACCTTTACTTGATTTATGATTTTATTTGCATTATGTGATTAAATGCTAATTATTTTTAATCTGTTAATAATCACGAATCAATATTAGGATAGTAAAGATCAGAATTCATTGCTATTTTCAAAGGAAGAAAAGTCTATTTTTCAAAGAGTAAATAACCAATATAATTGATTAACGAGCTAACCATAATCGATTACAATAACTGTCTTTAATCAATTAACCCTATTGATAATCGATTAACTTCAATAGCTTTATATTATGCGCAAAAATCAGAAAAGCGGCATTAGTGATCCGCTACACCTATTCACCCCCACCTCTAGGTGTGTTCTTACCTCACTAGTACCCAAGTAGGCGGTTACGGGTTACTATAAATAGAGGAACT
Organism: Lupinus angustifolius; assembly: GCF_001865875.1. Classification (NCBI taxonomy): domain Eukaryota; kingdom Viridiplantae; phylum Streptophyta; class Magnoliopsida; order Fabales; family Fabaceae; genus Lupinus; species Lupinus angustifolius. The sequence goes on along the minus strand of NC_032009.1, from coordinate 4,369,458 downwards.
CTCCCACATTCACAAGACAAGATTCTACACATTCATTCTAATTCATTCGACATCTTTGATACACATTCTTCTTCACTTCTTTTATCTAAGCAATTCTGGTCATAGTTCTAAGCTTGTTCTAGGTAAAGTTTTGTAATTTTTTACTTAGAACTTAAGAGGAGATATGAGATGGAAAATGTGATAGAAAAACATAATTTTTGTAATCTCATTTGGGTCCAAAAACATCTCATCCTTGGATAGATGGATTATGCTCCTACACATTGATTTAGATTATCGTGTAATTTTATTTCTTCTCATCATTTTTATCATCTTTTGATTTCAATACATTGAAGTTATTACTTTTGGTTAAGTTTTGATTCTTTAAGAAGATCTTAATGCAATTTTAGCTTGATCACCTAAAACTTGATTGAAAGATCCAAAAATGCTTCTTCTTAATGTTTTGACAAGTGCACTAAAAAGTATAACCTACACCTTAGTTCACTTGCCATATCAAGCATCTATTTTAAACAACTTATGATCAAGGCTAAATGATGTTAATGGAACCTGAAGTAGGGTGTGACAACCTGCTCTAACGAGTGGCACTTCACTATTGTTTAGTGTATTACATAAGGTTTGAAAATCATCTTACCATACTAGGACACTAGATGAAGGATTTAGAAATGGTGTGTGGAATTAACCGAAAGTATAATACATAACTTGTTAATTTTTTTCAAAATCATTTGTGTCTAGAAATAATTCCATATTTCAAACAAATTTTCTCCTCAAGAATATGTGAATATTAGTTTATGTTTCTCTGTTAACATTTTATGCAACACAACACAAAAATCATCAAAAAGTTGTTAATCATTATTTTTGCTATAATACACCTATATGATTTTCTTCTATTAATGCAATTCCCTTTGGTTCGATATAACCCTATACTATACTACAATTGAATCTTGAAAAGAGATGCAAGTGTAACATAGTAAAGTGTTGACTTATAGAATTTATTTGTTGATTAAAAGATTCCAAAAAATATAAGTTCAAACCAATTCATGGTTTGTAACTTTGTACATAGGAATAATATGCAAAAGAGTGCAATCCAATCAATGGATTGTTATTTGACAAATAAAGAGTGATGAATAATAATCTAACCATTAATATTTACTTTCTATCATTTGCTTTCCGCAACTAACATTTCCTTTATGTCATTTACTTTCCGCAACTAACATTTATTTTCTTTCATTTAAGTTTCGCAACTAACATTTATTTATTGTTTTATTCTTTATTCTTTGTACCAACTCTTCGAAAGAAGTGGTGCGGTTAACTTCTAACTTTCTTATTTTTTTCATTTTATTCTTTGATACCAACCTTTCATAAGAAATTGTATGGTTAACTTAATAAAATGATACCGACCTTTATGGTATAGTTAAATGGAACTCGAAATAAGAGTAAATAAATAAAGTCGCCAAATAAATAAGTTGTTCATCACTCATCACTCTTAAATAAAATAAACTTGCACGACACTCGAATTACCCTTCAACAAAGTGACACGTTTTGTTGTTGAGGGACAGATTCCCACTGCCCATGAATCTCCGGTTTTCAACAAATTGGTGTCATCGCTAGGAATTGCTTTAAATAGAAATGGTTTATATTGTATATTATATCATTAATAATTGTGAATAAAATTTTCTTTACTTTTTGTACAAATTTAATTTTTAATTTGTATAAAAATGTAAATTACAAAAATTTGTAAATTCATATCTTTTCTATCAATCTCTTCCTTGGAAATAGACATAAGTCTTTCTGTGCATGAATTCCAGGAATAAACAGATAGAATTCTCTTTCGATCCTTAGTTAGAAAAAAACTTGAGAAAGAAAAAGAAAGCACAGTAAAAAGCTAGACAAATTCAATCTATTCCAAAGGAAGTAGATACATCAATGGACAACAATCAACAAAATCTTGATGGTTCACGAGCTGAAAACCAACCCATTGTTGAGGATTTTGTCGGCTTCAACCCAAGAAATATGATCCTAATAGGGAGGCCTGCTGGAAATCAAAAGCCTCCTGAGATGAAGTATGGATTTGTACAACTCATGTACGCAAATCCTTTTGCTGGGCTGGATCATGAAGATTCGTACAACCATCTAACTAAGTTCTATGAACTAGTCGGGAATGCCAAAATATGTGAGGCAAAAGAAGAGGCTGTGTTTTTCAGGCTTTTCCCATTGAATCTCATTGGGAAAGCCAAGGAGTAGTTCTTGGATATACCTCCATATATCCAAAACAACTGGAATTTGGTAGGGAAAATCCATGAACAGACACTTTCCGTAAGGGAAGTTTATGGATATGAAGACTGCCATATCCACTTTTATGCAACCAGCAAATAAAGCCTCTGTGAATCATGGGATAGATTCAAGTCTATGCATAGGAAATACCCCAACCCCAGGTTTTATTTACAAACCCAAATTCATATTTTTATCAATGGGTTACAACAAGAACACAAGTGGATACTAAATGTAACTGTGGGTAGAAAACTATTGACAAACCCTCTACAAAAGGCCATTGACATCATTGAGTCCATTTCCCTGAATGATAATAAGAGTCAACATCAGAGAGGACCCCCACCAAGGAGAGGTGGAATCCTGGAACTGAGTCCAACAGATGTTGTGTTAGCTCGACACAAACTGTTTCAGCACTAGTTAGATGAACTATCTTAGAAGTTTAATGATCTTCCTAGACAGATCAGAGAGTCTTCAAAGAAGCAGATTTTTAGATGTGACTAGTGAACTGAAGATCATGACATGGGCCAGTGTCAAACTCAGACTAAGGAGGTCCAATTTGTCAACAATCCTCCAAGGCAAAATTTCCAGAACAATTAGCTAATGGGAGGAAATCAGTTTCAAGGAAACCAACCATGGAGGCAGGACAATCCTCAGAAACCACCATTTTAACCAGACCCAATCAATACCAATACCCTCCCCATGATAAGAATGTTAAACAGAAGGACACTCGGAACCAATTCATGAAAATGACAATGTCCAAGTAGAAAAACACTGATGCTTCCCTTAGGCACATGGAGATTCAAATTGGGCAGTTGACCAAACAATTGGCAGAAAATCAGAAAACAACATTTTCTGCCAATACTGAAGTCAATCCAAGGGAGAATTACAATGCTATCTTGGGGGTAAATCTAGCTCAGCTGAGCAGTAGGATGAGGTTGGTGGAAAAAGCTGGACTTTTATAGGTAACATACGTCAAGCTAGTGATGATAAAGCAGCGCTTGCTGGGAGGCAACCCAGTACATTTTGAAAATATATGTATATAAATGTTTTTCTTCATTAAATTTCTTTTGTCCTATTCTTTAATATCATTTTTTGAAAGTGAAAAACTATTTTGGTCCACAAAAACAATTTTTGAAAATCAAATAAAAGAGGAAAACAAGAAAAACATTTTTTAGGGTCAAAATGGGCCTAAATCATGAGCCAACACGACCCAACATGGGCCAAGCCAAAACCAGTCAAAGCTGACTGGTGAGCCTAGTGGGGCTGACAGGGCGCCCAATGCCCTAACTGGCAGCCACATAGGAGAAAATCTCCCAAAAGAGGATTTCCCTTATCCTCATATCTTTTTGAAATCTCATCCTATTAAAACCCATCTTTGACCGAAAATTTACCCTCATCCTCATTTTGAAAAACCAAAATAATTGTTCTCCAACTACTCTCTTCAAAAGCTCTATCTTTTCTTCCAAAAATTCAAAGCTTCAAACATGTAAGTGTCATCTCCTTCATTCTTAAAAGCTTTAATCTTTTAGTCATGTTCTTTTTAAAATCTTTTTGATTGGGAAGTTTGTTTTAAACATCAATTCAAAAAATTTCACAAAATCCCTAAATCAAAAAGTTTCTAAAGGAAAAAAGTTTGTATTTTGATGTAGAAATTTTTTAGACCTTTTCTCCAACATAATTTCCGTTGATTCATAAACTTTATGACCAAACATACCTAAACATGACTCATTCATGATTGTGGAAAAGCAAAAAAATTTAAGGACTTGGATTGCTCACAAAGTGTTTGAAAATATGACTCAACCAAGTGGTAAAAATGTGTAGGAAGTTGAGTAAGTTTTTCAGCCAAAATATTGTTCAAAAATTGAAAATTCTAACCACATTAAAATCTATTTTCTGGCTAGAAAATTTGTTGCTGTGGCTTAAAGATTCATCTCAAATGTTTTTAAAGGAGAAAAAGTCCATACGTGCACACAATTTTGAATTCCTGCAAGTTGTATGAACTTTTTGTTGTATACTCACTTTTTCAAGAACCAGATGTCTTAAAAACATTAAAGAAATCTGTTTTGATGTGTTAATTAAATTTTGGGGTTGTTTTGGAAAATATGATTCAAACAAAGATTTTGGAAATTTTTACTTTGACACTTTTTGTGAATATGTGATTTTTTGCTTGGTTGATTGAAACGTATGATGTTGGGGCTGTTTTGATAGTGTTGAAAACATCATAAATTTGGCAAAGCATATTCACAACTTGAACATTGAAAAAAATTGCATTATAAAATGTTTTGTAGGAAAGATTTTTCTCAAGGAAAGTCAAGGAAGTTGAAAAGGAATCAAAGAAAAGTACAAAATATTTCGCTAAGGATACTAAACATATGTTCACGGAGATCACCCTCAAGAGTGGCCAGTCCTAGGAAAGATTTTCAACTTGGAAGAAGAAGATGAATTCAATGGGTTCATGTCATCATGGCCAAATTCGGATGGAACAAACTCACAACACCAAACAATATGTTTTCTTTGGATGTTTTGAAGCAATTTAATGCCAAATCAATTGTATCAGGGGAGGCAAGAGCTAATAGATACATTTGGGTCAATCGTAAGAGAGTGTACTATGATAAGTACATGATCAATGATTACCTAGGAGACTCATGGTCTCCAATTCCGAATTGTGACCATGACATATGCATCTTTCAACTCAAAATAAGGGCATCTTCTTCGGGGGAAGGAGAAACATATGATGATTCTCAAGTAAGATGGATTTTAAGTTTGCAAGGATTGGAGGTCAACCAAAGTGGCCTAGTGTTTCGATTTTGTATGACTCAAGCATCTCAACTTTGGACCATCTTTGTGTTTTCCAACATTTGGCGGCTTCTCATGTCTTAGATCTACCTCTAGGAAAGGCAATGCTCGTCAACTCCATCTACAAGGAAGTCTCCATTGACATAGCGACCATCATCTCGGATGCCATCAATGATTGTATAACAAGGGGTATAGCGTCTTTGATTTTACCATCACTTATTACTGAGTTACGTAGGTACCAAGAAGTGCATGGACCCTATGGGGAGATCATGGCACTCAAAACCGAGATCAACACCTTTTATGTCCAACCTCATTGCAAGGAAAGGATCTTGGCCCAAGCTAGGGTCGATTTGAGAAAGAAGTTTGTAGATGTGGCCATGTTGAGCTACCTGCTTGAGTAGCTTGTCCTGCTTTCGCCAGGTGTGTGGTTCTAGCTGGGCGATCCCAAGGTGCACGTTGAGCTACCTGGTTCAGCAGGTTGGCTTGTGCTAGGCTTGAGTCTAACCGTGTAAAGTTTGTGCCTGATCGAGCCAAGTTGGTGCAGGTCAGTTAGGTGGTGCTGAATGTCCATGCTAGACTGCTTATTGAGTAGCTTCTTGTTTTTGGTCCATGTTTGTGATCAAGCACTTAGCTTGCCATGTGCACATCAAAAGTGGCTTATGTGGACACCTTCTTAAGTGACTTTTTTTTCTTGAATATTTTTCTTTTCTTCATTTTTCCCTAGAAACTTCACACAAAGATTTGGAAAAGAGGTGGACAAAATATATAATCAAAATAAGACAATTTATCTCAAAAGTGTTGAATTAAGTTGGTTTTGCATAATTTGCATAAGATAAGTGCCATGAAAAGTGTATGAAAATTAGTTATTTTGGCACTTATCATGTATGAACATGATATAACCATTGTGATACTTTCTAGTTGACATGAAGTGACTCAAAAGTGTTTGAGAGTAGGGGTGGCAATTGGATGGATTTGGATGGATATGGATTTGGATCATAATGGATGGATGGAAAGCCATCCACCAATCCATATAAATCCATAAAATTACATTTGGAAACTATCCAATCCATCTATTCCATCCATATATCCATTTTAACCATTTTTTAAAATTTGAACTAAAACATTTTTTGATGGAAAAAAATATTGTTAAAAATCTCAACATTTAAGTTTATCTATGAAATCTCTGAAATGCAACAGTGTAAGTGAGGTCAGAGATACTGTATTGTGTAATCATGCATTTTTTCTTATGCTCAATTATCACACAAAATGTTATATCAATCCTTATTGAAACTTTTTGAAAGAATGTTTTGATAAAAAAGAATAATATTGTTGAAGGAATTCTTTTTTTTATGAAGAGAGTAGTTTATATCACTAGTATCAAAGCTGGTTCGTGTCGGTCGGTTCAACTGGTAAACTGGTGAATCAGTCTTAATACCGCTATGATACACCATTTATATCGGCCGTGCAATTATACTTGTAAAAACAAGTCATACTGGTCAGTTTTCAATTGAACCGTACGGGTCATACCGACTAGTTTCATTTTAAATTATTTTTTTAATGAAAATGATTTATTTTTACCAAAATATTTGTATGAAATATGGATGATCCAAAACACAACTACTACATTTTTTATACATATAAACCATGATATGCAATATACATTTTTAACAAGTGGTATAAATAAAAATAGTTATTGTCTTCTTTATTGATTTTTTAACATTAATATTAGTATAAAATATATGAATATCTAACTTTATCGGTATGCAGTTTAATGGTCAACTACAGGTTGAACCATTATATCACTATACCAGTACCATGACTAGTACGGTACTAATAACATTGGTTTATATTTCGCATGTTGGGTTTGCAGAGCAGAGTTGGATCTGCATGTTGCTTTATGGGGCAAAAAAAATTTGTTTTTATTTTTTTGGATGGATTGGTTATCGATCCAAATGGATATATCCATGGATATCCATTAGATTTAATGGATGGTTTTGAACCCATCCATTATCAACATTATCCATTGAATTATAAACATTTAAATCCATTAGTTCTAATGAATGGATTTGGATGGATTTGGATAGATTGTGGATTGCGGATAATTTTGCCACCTCTATTAGAGAGTGTAATCTAATACAAGGAAAATGGTTTAAACCGTATTAAGGACATTGATAATGGAATTATAGTCAATTGTCCTCTCATGGGTGTATGAAAGTGGTATGACAATTGGGATACTTTATAGTTGACATCCAATGGCTGAAAAGTGCTTGAGAGTGTAATCTAATACTAGGAGAAGGGTTTAAACCATATAAAGGACTTTTAAAATGGAAATGTAGTCAAATGGACTCTTATGGGTGTACGAATGTGGTATGACAATTGTGCTACTTTCTAGTTGACATCAAATGACTCAAAATGTTTTGAGAGTTTAATCTAATACTAGGAGAAAGGTTTAATCCTAACTAAGGAATTTTTGAATTGAATTGTAGTCAATTGGACTCTATTGGGTGTATGAATGTGGTATAACCGTTGTGACACTTTCTAGTTGACAATAAATGACTCAAAAGTATTTGAGAGTGTAATCTAATAATTGAAGAAGGGTTTAAACCTTATGAAGGACTTTGATAATGTTATTGTAGTCAAGTATACTCTCATGACAACTGTTATATTTTCTACTTGACATCATTTTAATCCAAATTGTTTGAGAGTGTCATTTAACACTAGGAGAGGGGTTTAAACCTTATTAAGTACGTGTGGAATGGAATTATTGTCAATTGGACTCTCATGGGTCTATGAATGTGGTATAACCATTCTAACACTTTACAGTTGACATGAAGTGACTCAAAAGTGTTTGAGAGTGTAATCAAATTGTTGGAAGATGGTTTAACCCATATATATAACTTTGATAATGGAATTGTAGTCAATTGTAATTTCATGGGTGTATGAAAGTAGTATGATTATACTTTCTAGTTTACATCAAATGGCACAAAATTCTTTGACAGTGTAATCTAATACTAGGAGAGGGGTTTAAACCTTATTAAGGACTTTTAGAATGGAATTGTAGCCACTTAGATTCTCATAGGTGTGTGAACATGATATGACAATTGTGTTACTTTCTAGTTAACACGAAATGACTCAAAAGTGTTTGCGAGTGTAATCTAATACTTGGAGAAGGGTTTTTTCCATATTAAGGACATTTAGACTGGAATTGTAGTCAATAGGACTCTCATGGGTGTATGAAGTTGGTATGACAATTGCGATACTTTCTAGTTGACATCAAATGACAGAAAAGTATTTAGAGTGTAATCTAATACTAGGAGAAAGGTTTAAACCTTATTAAGGACTTTGATGATGGAATTGTAGTCAATTTTACTCTCATGGGTGTATGAAAGTGGTATGACAATGATTGTATTTTCTACTTAACATCATTTTAATCAAAATTGTTTCACAATGTAATCTAACACTAGGAGAGGGGTTTGAACCTTATTAAGGATGTGTCGAATGGAATTATAGTCAATTGGACTCTCATGGGTGTATGAATGTGGTATAACCACTGTGACACTTTCTAGTTGACCTCAAATGACTCAAAAGTGTTTGAGAGTGTAATCTAAAACTTGGAGAAAGGTTTAAACCTTATTAAGGACTTTGATAATGGAATTGTAGTCAATGGTACTCTCATGGGTTTATGAAAGTGGTATGACAATTGTTATATTTTCTACTTGGTATACTTGGTCTATGAAAATGGTGTGACAATTAAAGTCAATTGCATCTCATTGGTCTACGAACATGGTATAACCATTGTGACACTTTCTAGTTGACATCAAATGACTCAAACGTGTTAGAGAGTGTAATCAAATTGTTGGTGGAGTGTTTAAACCGTATATAGAACTTTGATAATGGAATTGTAGTCAATTGTACTCTCATGGGTGTATGAAAGTGGTATGATTATACTTTCTAGTTTACATCAAATGGCACAAAATTCTTTGATAGTGTAATCTAATACTAGGATAAGGGTTTTAACCTTATTATGGACTTTAATAATTGAATTGTAGTCAATTGGACTCTCATAGGTGTGTGAACATGATATGACAATTGTGTTAATCTACTTGGAGAAGGGTTTATTCCCTATTACGGACATTTAGAATGGAATTGTAGTCAATTCGACTCTCATGGATGTATGAAGGTGGTATGAGAATTGCAATAATTTCTAGTTGACATCATATGACAGAAAAGTGTTTAGAGTGTAATCTAATACTAGGAGAAAGGTTTAAACCTTTTCAAGGACTTTGATGATGGAAATATAGTCAATTTTACTCTCATGGGTGTATGAAAGTGGTATGACAAGGATTATATTTTCTACTTAACGTCATTTTAATCACAATTGTTTGAGAGTGTAATCTAACACTAGGAGAGGGGTTAAAACCTTATTAAGGACGCATGGAATACAATTATTGTCAGTTGGACTCTCATGGGTGTATGAATGGGGTATAACCATTGTGACACTTTCTAGTTGACATCAAATGACTTACAAGTGTTGGAGAGTGTAATCTAATACTAGGATAAGGGTATGACAATTGCTACATTTTCTACTTTACATCAATTGACTCAAAAGTGTTTTATAGTATAGTGTAACAATAGGATAGGGGTTTAAACCTTATTTAGGGCATGTGAAATGAAATTGTACTCAATTAGACTCTCATGGGTGTATGGACATGGTATGACAATTGTGATACTTTCTAGTTGATATCAATTGACTCAATTATGTTTGAGAGTGTAATCTAATACTAGGAGAAGGGTTTAAATCGTATTGATAGCATTGATAATGTAATTCAAGTGAAATGTACTCTCATGGGAGTATGAAACTTGTATGACATTTGTGATACTTTGTAGTTGACATCAAATCGCTCAAAATTGTTTTAAAGTTTAATCTAATACTAGGAGAAGGGTTTTAAAATTATTAAGGACTTTTAGAGTGGAATTGTGAAAGTGCAAAGTGTCAAGTATAGCACTATTAGATTGCCTATGTTTTGATGAAGACAAGGATTTAGTGAAAGCTTGAAGATGACTCAACAAACCAACATGTCATGGATGTGTGCCTTATATATTGAGTCTAGGTTAGGTAAATCTAGATGCAAATCTCACAAGCCTTAAAAATAATCAATTCATTTACATGAGACATGCCATCTAGATTATTATATGTTCATGCATTAATCATACATGTCACTTGTGCATCTTAGGCATAATATATTGGTAAAACATGTGTAATTGATAAGAATAACATATAGGTAGTTTAGCATTCAATCATTTAGCTGAAATTTTTTCCATATAATCGATTAAGAAAGGTGTTAATCGATTAACATTAATTCAGTTTTAACATATAACTGAAAATAGTTATTCTCAACAGCCCGTTAATCGATTAAAAGTGCACTTAATCGATTAAATGGGTCTCATAAAGGTTTTCTATATAAACCGTGGTTTTAGGTCATGTACATAACATCATATCAATAATTTTTAGAATTGTTAGTTGCATATTTTTCGTGCTTAATTGTGTCATATAGGCAGAGCGAAATGCATTGTGAGATAGTGAAAGATAGTATCATGCTTAGGCTTTAATTGTCATCTTATTGCATGTGGTTTGATATGGTAAACATTCCTATCTTTTCTTGCATGATTCTTGCATTTCATTAGGAGAATTTTAGGGTAAAAATTCTGTGTTTCTGCATATTAATGAACTCATACGTATTCGTGTTAACTTGTGACTTTTTTATAGGGTTTTTAGCTGAGTTTCAATTGTAATATTTTGAGCAACATTGTGCTTTATAATACTCTATTTTTGTAATGTTTTTTGTTGTAATAAGGGAAGTTGTCTCTTGGTGTCTTACCACCTAAGACATTCAGCGAGTCTTCACCAAGACTTAAAGGTTTTGAGTTTAGAACGAGTTCTTGGTTGGGTCTAGATCGCAATAAATGTTTTCTTAGGTGATAAGAAGAGTCAAACTAAGAAAATGGGTTCTTGGATTCAAGAAGGGAGCGTCTAAGTGCTTGTATTGGAAGTTTGCATATAACAATTGTTAGGTATCAGTGGTTACAATACACCTAGAAGGGGGGGGGGGGTTGAAT
>NC_032009.1:4355166-4358180 GCF_001865875.1 Lupinus angustifolius | reverse complement strand
ACGGCTCCCTGAGCCTCCATATCATGCGGGAAACTGAAGTTCTGTACCGCCAACCAGGTTAAATCGACATACCTTATGTACGTGGGTTTGCGACCTTGGAATTTTTCCAAACGGGTTTCTTGCAAGATGGGTGAGTAAATTGAAATTTTGCCAATCGGGTCTCTTGCAGAATGAGGGAATAATAGGGGTCACCGCGGTCCCGAGTGGAAGGTGAACCGGCTTCCCTTCTTTGTACACGGTTAGTTGTAGTCTTTACCCTTTTTGTGCAACCTTGCTCCATTGTAATTGTTGAACCCGAATTGATGTTGAACGAGCAGAGAAGGTTTTGGGCAAACTTAACCTAGGGTTTGATTTGGTGGAAAATTGGGAACGAGGTGGAATGAGGATGATAAGGTGTGATTTCTTGATGTTTTGAGAGGGTTAGGATGAGCTTTTTCCAACCTTAGTGCACTTGGATTAGTTGGGTTCTTTTCCTACCTTATTGCACTTGGATTAGTTGGGTTACTGATTCAGAGACTTAAAGCATAAAGGGGTTGAGAAAAATGCCGAAAAAGTGTAAAATCGAGTTGCTGTCTGCCTTTAAAAATACTGGTTTTAATCGATTAAACCAATGTAAAATTTGAATTTTTTAAAAGCTGATGCCCAGGTAATCGATTAACAGCAAGTGTTTAATCGATTAAACACGGTAAAAATTGATTTTCAGGCAGCAGATTGGTTTGAACTCTTTAAGACTCATGCATGCATTGAAGACATTTATAATCACATTAAGAGGTTAATCAAGAGATATATTTTTGCATTTTTAACATATATCATTCAAACATGAAACACATAGGCATATAGAGGCAAGACAATTAATGCAAACAACTAAACAATTTTAAACAAGATATTGTTCATCAAGAATTCCTAGTTCTCTCCTTAGAACATAGAAGGTATCCCTGGGAAGGGGCTTGGTGAAAATATCTGCTAACTGTTTAGATGTTTCCACAAATTCAAGAACGCAGTCACCTTTTTGTACATGATCATGCAAAAAATGATGTCTAATTTCTATATGCTTTGTTCTAGAATGCAAAACGGGATTCTTGGATAGGTTAATGGCACTTGTATTATCGCATTTTATTGGGATCTTTTCGAGTTTACGACCAAAGTCCTTAAGTTGCTGCTTCATCCAAAGGATTTGAGCGCAACACACACCAGCGGCAATGTATTCCGCTTCGGCGGTGGACAAAGCAACACATGCTTGCTTTTTACTGTGCCATGCTACTAATGATCTGCCCAACAAGTGACAAGTACCACTAGTGCTTTTCTGATCCAATTTACATCCGGCGAAATCGGAATCGGAATAACCCACCAAGGATAGTGAGGCATCCCGAGGATACCATAATCCCATGTTAGTTGTTCCTTTTAAATATCTCATGATTCTTTTAACAGTTATATAATGTGATTCTCTAGGTGATGATTGAAATCTCGCACACATGCATACACTAAACATGATATCAGGTCGACTTGCAGTTAAGTAAAGTAATGACCCAATTATACCACGATACTTTGTTACCTCTATTGCTTTTCCTTTTTCGTCCTTATCTAGGTAGAAAGCATATGCCTCAGGAGTGGAACCTTCCTTACATTTATCCATTTCAAATTTCTTGAGTAGCTCTTTGCAGAAGTTTGCCCGATGGATGAATATCCCACTTTCTAGTTGCTTTATTTGAAGTCCTAGAAAGAATGTCAGTTCTCCCATCATAGACATTTCGAACTCCCCCTGCATCATCTCAGAAAATTCTTTACACAAAATATCATTAGTAGATCCAAATATTATGTCATCTACATAGATTTGTACAAGTAATACATGATTTTCTGATTTACGAATAAAAAGCGTTGTGTCAACCAAGCCTCTCTCGAACCCTTTTTTCTAAAAGAAAGGTACTAAGTCTATCATACCAAGCTCTAGGAGCTTGCTTAAGACCATAGAGTGCCTTTTTAAGTTTATAAACGTGGTTCGGATATTTAAAATTTTCAAAACCAGGCGGTTGGTCAACATAAACTTCTTCTTGAATGTAACCATTCAGGAAGGCGCTTTTTACGTCCATTTGAAAAAGTTTAAAGTTCATAATAGATGCAAAGGAAAGGAGCATCCTGATGGCCTATAATCTGGCTACAGGGGCATAGGTTTCGTCATAATCGATACCCTCCTTCTGGTTGTAGCCTTTGGCCACCAAGCGTGCCTTATTTCGAATGATTAATCCTGATTCATCAAGTTTATTTCTGAAGACCCATCGAGTACCAATCACGGGATGATCTTTAGGTTTAGGGACCAAGTCCCAAACATTGTTATGCTCGAACTAGTTTAGCTCTTCTTGCATAACTATACCCCACTGTACATCCTCAATGGCCTCATCAACGGTCTTAGGCTCAATTTGGGATACAAAAGCTACAAAATTACAGAAATTTCGTAAGGAACTACGGGTTACCACTCCCGTAGATATGTCACCTATTACTTTGTCGATCGGGTGAGCTTTCTTGGTTTTCCACACAGCTGGCATATCTGAATGCTCCTGAGGTTTGGTTTGACCTTCTTCATTTGTTCCTTTTTCATTATCCATGTCCTTTGAGTATGCTTCTTCCAAAGCACCTGCAACATCATCAGAAACGACCTTTCTCTTCTCTTTTGGAGAAGATTCGTCAAATTGTACATGGATAGACTCTTCAACTTGCATTAAATATTTATTAAAGACTCTGAAGGCTTTGCTATGAATCGAGTATCCCAAGAATATTCCCTCATCGGCTTTTGAATCGAATTTTCGTAAAGCCCGCTTTCCATTATTTAATATCAAACATTTGCAACTGAAAGCGTGAAGATCGGATATGTTTGGGTTGCGGCCTTTTAAAAGTTCATAAGGAGTTTTTATTCAAATTAGGCCTTAATAGTACTCGGTTATAACATAACATGCAGTATGAACTACATCAGCCCAGAAGTATTTGGGGGTGTTACTTTCATTAAGCATGGTTCTCGCTAA
>NC_032009.1:4354608-4355066 GCF_001865875.1 Lupinus angustifolius | reverse complement strand
TCATCATCTTTATCTTCTTTTGTTTTGGAGGTCGTAGCCTTCAATGTGATGCTCTTCTTCTTCCGGTCTGAATCTTCGTGCATAGTCAAGCGACCCAGTTCCATTTCGTGTTCTTGAAGCTTTCCAAATAATGTAGCTAGAGGCATAGAGTCCAAGTCTTTGGACTCAACCATTGCAGTCACCTTTGGTTGCCATTTCCTGTCATGACAACGCAAAACTTTATTAGTTAGTTCACCTCTGGCAAATGTTTTATCTAGAGCAACTAAATGATTAACAATATGAGTAAATTGCTTTTGCATATCACTGAATGATTCACGAGGTAACATGCGAAATAGCTCATATTCATGGGTCAGCGCATTTAATCTAGCGCGCTTGACTTCGCTAGTGCCTTCGTGAGTCACTTGTAAAGTGTCCCACATTTCTTTAGCTTTTTGGCACCGCGACACCCTAAAGAACTC
>NC_032009.1:4310135-4354508 GCF_001865875.1 Lupinus angustifolius | reverse complement strand
AAATACAAAAACTCAAATACGTTATGCACTTAATTCATACATGTTTAACACTTAGTTTATGCCTAGAATGCACATATACATGTATTTATGTAATGCATGAACATATTATGAATGACATATCTCAAAGATGAAATGATTTAAAAGATTTATGCATATGAGACATGTATTAGGTGACCTAAGCCTTTGACTCAACTTAAACTAGATTCTAGTCTAAGCCTAGTACCAATTAAAGACTTAAGCATGTTGATTTGTTGGTGATCTTCAAGCTCTTATTAGCACAAGTTGTCCTCATCAAAACCATGACATATAAAGAGAGCTTTCCAAAGTGTTCCTCTTGACATGCACACTTTCAATCTTTCAACAATACATTCGATTCAATATTAGTGAATAAAATCTCCCAAGATCAGAAGGGAAGACCTGAATGTAGTTTGCAAGTGGACCCGCAAACGAACCCGGATAAAATTCCTTGTTGCAGGATTTTTCTATCCCTAATCTCTTTACATTTCAAGTTGTATCATTGCCTAATATTAGCTGATATTTTGGATACTGTTAATTTGCTATATCTAGTTTAATTATGTTAAACAATATAAGTTTTATCTGTTCTTGAATACCGGTGAGTTGATGTGCTATAAGTCATTCTACAAGTTGTTGTTTTCTGTGAGTTCATCGATTAAGACAGGGTCTTTATCGATTAACTGGGGCTTTTTCCAGAATAGGGCTTCGGTGCGAAAAATCGGTAATTGGTAATCGTGACACTTATTCAACCCCCCTTCTAGGTATGTTCTGTGCACTGATACCTAACAAATTGTAGTTAATTGGACTCTCATGGGTGTATGAACGTGGTATAACAATGGTGATACTATCTAGTTAACACGAAAAGATTCAAAAGTGTTTGAGAGTGTATTCTAAAACTAGGAGAAGGGTTTAATCCTTATTAGGGACTTTTAGAATAGAATTGTAGTCATTTGGACTCTCATGGGTGTATGAACGTGGTATAAATATTGTGTTATTATCTACTTGACATCATATGACTCAAAAGTGTTTGAGAGGGTAATCTAATACTAAGAGAAGGGTTTAAACCTTATTAAAAACTTTGAAAATGGAGTTGTAGTAAGTTGTATTGTCATGGGTGCATGAAAGTTGTATGACAATTGTTATACTTTCTAGTTGACATAAAATGGCTCAACATTGTTTGATAGTGTAATCTAATACTAGGAGAAGGCTTTTAACCATAATAAGGACTTTTAGAATGGAATTGTAGTCAATTAGACTCTCATGGGTATAAGAAAGTGGTGGGATAATTGTGATACTATCTAGTATACACGAGAAGACTTACAAGTGTTTGAGAGGGTAATCTGATACTAGGATAATGGTTTAACCCTTATTAAGAACTTTTAGAATGGAATTATATTCAATAGGACTCTCATGGGTGTATGAATGTGGTATGACAATTGTGATACTATCTAGTTGACATCATATGACTCAAAAATGTTTGAGAGTGTAATATAATACTAGGAGAATGGTATAAACCTTATTATGGACTTTGATAATGGAATTGTAGTCAATTGTATTATCATGGCTCAAAAGTGTTTGACATCATTTGATTCGAATGTGTTTGAATATGGTTTGACAAATGTTATACTTTCTAGTTGACATCAAATGACTCAATCGTGTTTGAGAGTGTAATCTAATACTAGGGGAAGGATTTAACCCATATTTAGGACATTTAGAATTAAATTATACTCGATTGGACTCTCATGGGTGTATGAATGTGGTATGACAATTGTGATACATATTACTTGTTATCATATGATTCAAAACTGTTTGAGAGTGTAATCTAATACTTGGAGAAGGGTTTAAACCTTATTAAGGACTTTGATAATGGAGTTGTAGTAAATTTTATTGTGATGGGTGTATGAAAGTGGTATGACAATTGTGATATTTTATAGTTGGCATTAAATGGCTAAAAATTTCTTAAGAGTGTAATCTATTACTAAGAGAAGTGTTTCAGCCTTATTAAGGAATGGTAGTCAATTGTACTGTCGTGGGTGTTTTACTTTCTACTTGACATCCTTTTAATCAAAATTGTTTGAGAATGTAATCTAACACTAGGAAAGTGGTGTAAACCTAATAAAGAACATGTGGAATGGAATTGTAGTCAATTGGACTCTCATGGGTGTATGAACATGGTCTGACCATGTGTCACTTTCTATTTGACATCAAATGACTCAAAAGTGCTTGAGAGTATAATCTAATAATAAGAGAAGGGTTTGAACCGTATTGAAGACTTTGATAATGAAATTTTAGTCAATTTTACTTTCTTCGGTGTATGAAAGTGGTATGACAATTGTTATACTTTCTAGTTGACATCAAATGGCTGAAATACTAGGAGAAGGCTTTTGCCACAATAAGGACTTTTAGAATGGAATTGTAGTCAATTAGACTCTCATGGGTGTAAGAACATGGTAGGACAATTGTGATACTATCTAGTTAACACGAAAAGACTTACAAGTGTTTGAGTGTATAATCTAATACTAGGAGAATGGTGTAATCTTTATTAAGGACTTTTAGAATGGAATTGTAGTCAATTGGACTCTCATGGGTGTATGAATGTGGTATGACAATTGTGATACTATCTAGTTGACATGATATGACTCAAAAGTGTTTGAGAGTGTAATATAATACTAAGAGAATGGTTTAAACCTCATTTGATTCGAATGTGTTCGAACATGGTTTGACAAATGTGGTACTTTCTAGTTGACTTCCAAATGGCCCAATCGTGTTTGAGAGTGTAATCTAATACTAGGAGTAGGGTCTAACCCTTATTAAGGACTTTTGGAATGGAATTGTAGTCAATTGGACTCTCTTGGATGTAGGAACTTGGTATGACAATTGTGATATTTTCTTGTTGACATCGTATGACTCGAGTATTTGAGAGTGTAATCTAACACTAGGAAAGGGGTGACCATGAATGTTGGCAAGGTAGTTAAGCTAATTAGCGTAGCCCATAATAGGCTGACAAAGCTAGGATGAGCCATCAATAGGCTGGCCAAGGTAGGTGGGAAACCACCCTAGGTAGCAGCGAGGTGGGGGTTGGGCACCCCAAAAGACAAGTTGGGCGCACCACAACTTTGCCCATAAAAGGAGGCACCATTTAGCACAGTTTACATCACTTGTACATACCCTTTCTTCCCAATTCCGTTTCTCTTTCTTTGGCTTTATTTTTAGTTTTCTTTCAGAGAAATTCATAGGGGACGAAGTTGGTAAATGATTTGAAAAAACATAATTTTTTAACATTATTTAGAACCAAAAGCATCCAATATTTGGATGGTTAATGCTACAAAATCGGTTTGGACTATAGTGTAATTTTTTTTACTGTTTTGTATCTTCTTCATTTTTACAAGTTATTACTTTGGTTATATTGATTCTTTAATAAGTTTTTCATGTGGTTTTAGCTTGATCACCTAAAACTTAATTTAAACATCCAAAATGTTTATTCTTAGAATGTTGACAAGTGAACTAAAAAGTAGAACATACACTTTAGTTCAATTGGCACATTAGCATATATTTTAAGCAACTTGTATTCAAGAATAATCAATTTTAATAAATCTGAAGTAGGGTGTAACAACCTACTCCGAGGAGTGACAGGTAACTATTGATTAGTGAATTATACAAGGTTTGAAAATCATCTTTTCGAGGTCGGGACACTGTGGGCAAAGTTAAGCACCTGGTGTATAGTTTAACCAAGGTATAATACATAACTTGCATAAACAATCATGTTGTTATTGTTCAATAAATTATTCAATCATTCTATCCATATTATTCTCTTGAATTTGTAAATATGTAGTTTCTTTACTTTTTCATGTTTATTACTTCATAAAATCATAAAAAACAACTTTATTGTCGAACTCCTACTATTGATAAAAGATACATAGTAAGATTACATTTCTATTACGCAATTCTCAGTGGTTTGACATAACTCTATACTATACTACAATTGAATCTTGAAAGATATTGAAGAGTAAATATAGTAAAGAGTTTCAAACACTATTCATGGATTGCAACTGTGTGAGTAATATTGCATAAGTTCAATCCAATTAATGGATTGCAACTTTGTGAAGAGTGATATTGTACATATTGGTAATATTTAACATCTAACATGCTAAGGTACTAACAATACAAACCACTAACAATATATTTAATGATTTATTTATTTATTGCGATGTATTCTTTCATTCTTTTATATTTTCATCACTCTAACTGCAGTACTAACCGATACAAACCTTTCATAACAACTTGTCCGAGTTAACTCAAACCAACAAGGGAGCTTAAAACCAATCAAAGTCTTCAACAAATAGGCGCCTTAAAAGGAGACTTTTTTTTGTGAGAAAAACCTCCTAAATAAGATTTCAACACATCATAAGACTCAAAATCCTCAGAGAGTGAAATCTAATTCTAGGAATTGTAGTGAATTGGACTCTCCTGGTTGTATGAATGTGGTATGACAATTGTGGAACTTTCTACTTGACATCATATGACTCAAAAAGTGTCTGAGAGTGTAATCTCATACTAGGACAATGGTTTAAATCAATTTAAGGACTTTTTGAATGGAATGGTAGTTAGTTGGACTCTCATAGGTGTATAAACATGGTATGACAATTGTGATACTTTCCATCAGACATCATATGACTCAAAAGAGTTTGAGAGTATAATATATGACTACGACAAAGGATTACACCTTATTAAGGACTTTTAGAATGGAATTGTAGACAATTGGGCTCTCATAGGTGTATGAACATGGTATCACAATTGTGATACTTTCTAGTTGACATAATATGACACAAAATTGTATGGGAATGTAATCTATTCCTTGGAGAAGGGTTTACACCTACTTAACAACATTTTGAATGGAATTGTAGTCAATCGGACTCTCACAAGTGTATTAACATGGTGTGACAATTGTGATACTTTCTAGTTGATATCTTATGACTCAAAAGTATGAGTGAGTGTAATATAATACTAGGAGAATAGTTTAAACCTTATTAAGGATATGTTGAATAGAATTGATGTCAATTGGACTCTCATAAGTGTATGAACATGGTATGGTAATTATGATACTTTCTAGTTGAAATTATATGACTCAAAAGGGTTTGGGAGTCTAAGTTAAAAGAAGGAGAAGGTTTAAAACCTTATTAAGGATACGTTGATTAGAATTGTAGTAAACTAGACTGTCGTGGGTGTATGAACGTGGTATACCAATTGTGATACTATCTAGTTAACATCATATGACTACAAAATGTTTGAGTGTGTAATCTAATACTAGGAGAAGGGTTTGAACCTTATTAAGGGCATTTTGAGAAGAATGGTAGTTTATAGGATTCGCATGCGTGTATGAATATGGTATGACAACTATGATATTTTCAAGTTGTCGTCGTATAACTCAAAAGTTTTCAACAATTTGATCTAATGCTAGGGGAAGAGGTTAAAACTAATTAAGGACATGTTGAATGAAATTGTAGTCAATTGGACTACCTTGGGTGTATGAACGTCATATTAGAATTCTGATACTTTCTAGTTGACATCACATGACTCAATATATTTTAGAGTTTAATCTAATATTAAGATAAAGGTTTCAATCTCAGTAAGGAGATGCCAACTGGAATCGTAGTCAATCAGATTCTCTTGGGAGTAAGAACATGGTATGGCAATTTTGAAACTTTATAGTTGATATCATATGACTCAAAAGTATTTGAGAGTGTAATCTAATACTACGAGAAAGGTTAAAACTTATTAAGTACATGTCAAATGGAATTGTTATCAATGAAACTCTTATCGGTGTATTAGTTTGGTATGATAATTGAGGTACATTATTTTTGACATCATAAGAATCAAAAGTGTTTGACAGTGTAAACTAATTCAAAGATAAGGGTTTAAAACTTATTAAGGACATGTTTAATGAAATTGAAGTCAATAAGACTCTCATGGGTGTACTAACATGGTATGACAGTTGTGATACGTTCTAGTTGACATCATAAGACTCAAAAGTGTTTGAGAGTGTAATCTAATAGTAGGATAAAGGTTTACACCTTATTAAGGACATGTTGAATGGAATAGTAGTCAATCGGACTCTAATGGGTGTATTAACGTGGTATGGCAAATGTGATACTTTCTAATTGACATCATATGACAGAAAAGTGTTTGAGATTGTAAACCAATTCTAGGAGAAGGGCTTAAACCTTATTAAAGACACGTTGAATGGAATTGTAGTCAATCGAACTTTCATGGGAGTATTAACATAGTATGATAATTGTGATACTTTCTAGTTGACATCATATGACTGAAAAGTGTGTAAGAGTGTAATCTAATACTAGGAGAAGGATTTAAACCTTATTAAGGACATGTTGAGTTGAACTGACGTCAATTGAACTCTAATAAGTGTATGAACATGGTATGATAATTGTGATAAATTCTAGTTGAAGTCATATGACTCAAAAGTGTTAGGGAGTGTAATCTATAACTATGATATGGTTTAAAACCATATTAAAGACATGTTGAATTCATTTCTAGTGAATTAGTCTATCAAGGGTGTATGAACGTGGTATAACAATTGTGATACTTTCTAGTTGACATCCAATGAATCAACAATATTTGAGAGTGTAATCTAGTACTCGGAGAAGGGTTTAAACCTTATTAACGTGATGTTGAGAGGAATTATAGTCAATTGGATTCTTTTGGGTGAATGAACGTCTTATGACAATTGTGATAATTTCTAGTTGACGTCCTATAATTCCAAAGTGTTTAAGAGTGTAATATTATACTAGGAGAATGGTTTAAACCTTATTAAGGACATGTTGAATGGAATTGTAGTCAACGAGACTCTCATGGGTGTATTAACATGGTATGACAATTCTGAGAAGCGTTAAAACCTTATTAAGGAAATGTTGAACGAAACTGTAGTCAATTGAACGCTCTTTGTTGTATGATTGTGCTATGAAAATTTTGAAACTTTTTATTTGACATGATATCACTCAAAAATGTTTCAGAGTGTAATCTAATACTAGGAGAAGGGTTTATACATTATTAAGGACATCTTGAATGGAATTGTTGCCAATAGGAATCTCAAGGAATTATACCATATTAAGGTCATTTACAATGAAATTATAGTCAATTGGGTTATCATAGGTGTATGAACATGGTATGATAATTGTGGTACATAACAGTCAACAACATATGACTCAAAAGTGTTTGAGTGTGTAATCTTTTACAACGAGATAGGTTTAAACCTTATTAAGTACATGTTGAATAAAATTGTAGTCAATTGAACTAGGGTGGGTGTATGAAAGTTGTATGAAATTTGTGATACTTTCAAGTTGACATCATATGATTCAACAATGTTACTGGTTGAAATCTACTACAAGGAGATGGGTTGAAACCTTCTTAAGAACATGTTGAATGGAATTTTAGTCAATTGGACTCTCATAGTTGTATTAACATGATATCACAATTTGATACTTTGTAGTTGACATCATATGACTCAAAAGTGTTGAGAGTGTAATCTAATACAAGGACAAGGGTTATAACCATATTAAGGACTTTAATAATGGAAATGTAGTCAATTGGACTCTCATAGGTGAATGAACATGGAATGACAAATGTGATACATTCTAGATGACATCATATGACTCAAAAGTATCAAATAATGTAATATAATACTAGGAGACAAATTTAAATATTCTTAAGGGCATGTTGAGAGGAATTATAGTTAATTGGACTCTAGTGGAGTGTACGAACGAGGTATGACATTTGTGAAACTTTCTGCATGACATCATACGACCCAAAAGTGTTTGAGAGTGTAATCTAATTATAGGGGAAATGTGTTATCCTTATTAAGGATATGTTGAATGGAGTTGTAGACACCTGAAATCTCAAAGTTGTATGAACATGGTATGACAATTGTGAAACTTTCTAGTTGACATCATATGACTCAAAGCTGTTGGAGAGTGTAATCTAATACTAGGAGAAGCTTTTAAACCTTATTAATGATATGTTGAATGGAATTGTAGTCAATTGGACTCTCATGGGTGTATGAACATGGTATGACAATTGTGAAACATTCTAGTTGACATCATATAACTCGAAAGTGTCTGAAATTGTAATCTAGTACCAGGAGAAGGGATTAAACATTCCTAAGTACATGTTGAATGTAATCGAAGTCAATTGGAATCTCAATGGTTTAAACCATATTAAGGTAATTTACAATGAAATTAGAGTATGTTGGATTGTCATAGGTGTATGAACAATGGTATGACTACTGTGATTCCTTGTAGTCGACATGATATGACTCAAAAGTGTTTGAGAGTGTAAACTAAAACTAGAAGTATGGTTTAAACCTTATTAAGGACATGTTTAATTATTTGTAGTTAATTGGACTACCATGGGTTTATGAATGTGTTATAGCAATTGTCTTACTTTCTTGTTGACAACAAACGATTCAAAATTGTTTGAGGGTGTTATCTAATACTAGGAGAAGGTTTCAAACCATATTAAAGACATGTTGAATAAAATTGTAGTCAATTGGACTAGAGTGGGTGTATGAAAGTTGTATAAAAATTGTGATACTTTCATGTTGACATCATACGACTCAACAATGTTAGAGATTGTAATCTAATACTAGGAAAAGGGACCAAACCTTCTTAAGAACATGATGACTGGAATTGAAGTCAATTGGACTCTCATAGTTTTATGAACATGGTATGTCAATTTGATACTTTGTAGTTTACATCATATGACTCAAAAGTGTTGAGAGTGTAATATAATACAAGGACAAGAGTTATAACCATATTAAGGACATGTTGAATGAAATTGTAGTGAATAGGACTCTAATGGTTGTATGAACGTGGTATGACAATTGTGAAACTTTGTAGTTGACATCATATTACTCAAAATTGTTTGAGAATGTACTATAATACTTGGAGAAAAGTTTAAACATTATTAAGGACATGTTGAATGGAATTTTAGTCAAATGGAATCTCAAGGGTTTTAGCCATATTATTTTCATTCACAATGAAATTATTGTCACTTGGATTGCGACAGATGTTTGAACAATGGTATGACATTTGTGATACTTTGTAGTCGACCACTCAAAAGTGTTTGAAAGTGTAATCTAAAACTATAACAATGGTTTAAACCTTATTAAGGACATGTTTAATGGATTTGTAGTTAATTGGACTACCATGGCTTTACGAATGTGTTATAGCAATTGTGATACTTTCTTGTTGACAACATACGACTCTAAATTGTTTGAGGGTGTTATCTAATACTAGGAGAAGGGTTCTAACCTTATTAAGGACATGTTGAATGGAATTTTAGTCAAATAGAATCTTAAGTGTTTGAGAAATATTATGGTCATTCACAATGAAATTATTGTCAATTGGATTGCGATAGATGTTTGAACAATGGTACGACATTTGTGATACTTTATTGTCGACATCATATGACTCAAGAGTGTTTTAGTGTGTAATATAATACTAAGAGAAAGGTTTAAACCTTATTAAGTATATGTTTAATGGAAGTTTTATTAATTGGACTCCCATGGGTTTATAAACGTGTTATAACAATTGTGATACTTTCTAGTTGCTAACATAAGACTCAAAATTATGAGAGTGTAATCTCATACTAGGAGAAGGATTTAAACCTTATTAAGAACATGTTGAATGGAATTGTAGTCAATTGGACTAGGATGGGTGTATGAAAGTTGTATAAATTTTGTGATACTTTCGAGTTGACGTCATATTACTCAATAATGTTAGAGATTGTAATCTAATATGAGCAGATGGGTTTATACCATCTTATGACAATGTTGGAAGGAATTGACAATATGATACTTGCTAGTTGGAATCATATGACTCAAAAGTGTTGAGAGTGTAATCTACTACAAGGACAAGGGTTATAACCATATTAAGGACTTTAATAATTAAATTCTAGTCAATTGGACTCTCATAAGTGAATGAACATGGAATAACAATTGTGATACATTCTAGATGACATCATATGACTCAAAAGTACCAGAGAGTGTAATATAATACTAGGAGACATGTTTAAATCTTCTTAAGGACATGTTGAGAGGAATTATAGTCAATTGGACTCTCATGGGTGTATGAACATGGTATGACAATTGTGAAACATTCTAGTTGACATCAAATTACTCAAAAGTGTTTGAAACTGTAATCTAGTACTAGGAGAAGGGATTAAACATTCCTAAGGACATGTTGAATGTAATCGTAGTGAATTGGAATCTCAAGGGTTTAAACCATATTAAGGTCATTTACAATAAAATTATAGTTTGTTGGATTGTCATAGGTGTATGAACATTGTAGTTGATATCATATTACTCAAAAGTGTTTGGGAATGTACTCTAATACTTGGAGAAGATTTTAAACATTATTAAGGACATATTTAATGGAATTTTAGGCAAATGGAATCTCAAGGGTTTTAGCCATATTATGGTCATTCACAAGGAAATTATTGTCAGTTGGATTGCGATAGATGTTTGAATAATGGTATGACATTTGTGATACTTTGTAGTCGACATCATATGACTCAAGAGTGTTTGAGTGTGTAATCTAATACTAAGAGAAAGGTTTAAACCTTAATAAGTACATGTTTAACGGAAGTGTTATTAATTGGACTCCCATGGGCTTATAAACATGTTATTGAAAGTGCAAAGTGTCAAGACTAGCACTAGCATGTCTTTGTCTATGTTTTGATGAAGACAAGGTTCTAATTAGTCTGGGATGTGTGCCGTAGTAAGTGAGTATAGGTTAGGTGAACCTAGGTGCTAGTCTCTTAAGCCATCTTAATTGTCATATCATATTCATGAGATATATCATCTAGTTAATTGTATGTTCATGCATCTATCATACATGTTATATGTGCATATTAGGCATAATATAATTGGTAAAACATGTATATATATTGTGCATAACATATGAGAAGTTTACCATTTGAAACATATGCATAAATGTTCTAGTTAATCGATTAACGTGGTAACTTAATCGATTAACTCAACTGCTTTTCTTTTAAGTATGTGTTTTTTGTTTGAACTAAAATATGTGTCATTATGTTGCCTCGTTAATCGATTAAAGAGAAGCCTTAATCGATTAACTAGTATGTTATTTGTTATAACTGAAATATGTTTTAATTGTTTAACTGTTTTGCAACGAATGTAACCGCCTATTCTCCATGCTATAAATACAAGGCATTGTTCAGAAAACCATAGCATTGCATTCTATTGTATAAGGCTACTTAGAGAGCATATTGCATACGTGTTTTACTAGATTTTTGCAAGAGAGTTGCATGCGTGAGAAGAGTGATTATGTTGGTTTAATTACTATTATATGCTTACTGTTTTTGCATAATTTTGTATTCATTCTTATCTTGCTCACATGCTCATGCATTAGATATTGTTAGAGAGAAATTATCTGTATACTGATATTGATTAACTCATTTGAATCTTGATGGCTTAAGTGATTAGTAAAAGGGTTAATCTTTGAGTCTTTATATTGTCATATTTTAAGCATTATTGTGCTTAGTATACCTTGTTGTTTAACGTGTTTTTGTGTAATCTGGATTTGTCTCTTGGTGTGACATCACCACAGAGATTTAGGTTCTTCACCAGGACTAGGAGGTCTTGATTTGAGGATAAGAATCTTGGCTAGGGCTAGTTCGCGAGAAAGGTTTTCTCAGAGGCGAAGGGTAGAGTCATACCAAGGATTTAGAGGTCCTAGATTTCAAGAAGGGAGCGTCCTATGTGTTTGTAATTGAATTGGTAATTGTATCCATATTTCAATATTGTGAAGAAAGAAAATCTCCCTGATCCAGAAGGGGAGGCCTGGATATAGTTTGCAGTGGACCACAAACGAACCAGGATAAAAATCCTTTTGTGCACTGTTCTTTCTCTCTTTATCTTGTTTATCTTTCTTGTCATTACAAATTGAATCTGTAATTGAAAAGGTGGATATTTTTTTAATGCCATATACTTAATAATTGTGCGTAAAAATATCAGTATTATATTTGTTCAAGTTTGTTTTAATTACTGTGCAATTTGCCTGTCTGATCATTCTGTTATGTGCAATAGTTAATCGATTAAACATTGTTGTTAATCAATTAATTGGGTTGTTTTCCAGCAGTTGGGTATTGGTTGAAGAAGAGGTGATTGATAACCACTACACCTATTCAACCCCCCCCCCCTTCTAGGTGTTCCAAGGCCACTGCTACCTAACAGTTATAACAATTGTGATACTTTCTATTTACAAACATATGTCTCAAAATAGTACGAGAGTGGAACCTCATACTAGAAAAAGGATTTAAACCTTATTAAGGACATGTTGAATGGAATTGTAGTCAATTGGACTAGGATGGGTGTATGAAAGTTGTATAAAATTTGTGATACTTTTGAGTTGATATCATATTACTCAATAAAGTTACTGATTGTAATCTAATACGAGCAGAAGGGTTTATACCTTCTTATGGACATGATGAATGGAATTGTAGTCAATTGGACTCTCATAGTTGTATGAACATGGTATGACAATTTGATACTTGCTAGTTGGCATCATATGACTCAAAAGTGTTGAAAGAGTAATTTTATACAAGGACAAGGGTTATAACCATATTTAGCACTTTTATAATGAAATTGTAGTCAATTGGACTCTCATAGGTGAATGAACATGGAATGACAATTGTGATACTTTCTAGTTGACATCATATGACTCAAAAGTGTTTGAGTGTGTAATATAATAGTAGGAGAACGATTTCAACCTTAGTAAGGATATGTTGAACGGAATTGTAGACAATTAGAATCTCAGGGGTTCATGAACGTGGTATGACAATTTTGAAAATTTCTAGTTGCCATCATATTACTCAAAACGATTGAGAGTGTAATCTAATATTAGAAGAATGGTTTAAACCTTATTAAGGACATGTTGAATGGAATTGTAGTCAATTGGACACTCATGGGTGTATGAACATGGAATGACAATTCTGATACTTTCTAGTTGTCATCATTTCACTGAAAAGTTTTTGAGAGTGTAATGTAATACTCGGAGAAAGGGTTAAAGCTTATTAGGGAAATGTTCATTGGAACCATTGTCAATTGGACTCCATTGGGTGTAAGATTATGGTATGACAATTTTGATACTCTCTAATTGACATCTTATGACTTAAAAGTTTTTGAGAGTGTAATATAATATTGTGAGAAGGGTTTAAACCTTATTAAGAATATGTTGAATGAAATTGTACTCAATTGGTATCTCTTGGGTGTATGAATGTGGTATGACAATTATGAAACTTTCTACTTGCCATCATATTACTCAAAAAGATTGAGAGTGTATTCTAATACTAGGAGAATGGTTTAAACCTTATTAAGGACATGTGCAATGGAAATGAAGTCAATTGGAGTCTCATGGGTGTATGAACGTGGTATGACAATTCTGAATCTTTCTAGTTGATATCATATGACTCTAAACTTTTTGAGAGTGTAATCGAATACTAGGAGAAGGATTTAAACATTATTATCGACATGTTGAATGGAATTGCAGTCAATTGGACTCTCATGGGTGTATGAGCATGGAGTGACAATTGGGATACTTTATGGTTCACATCGTATGACTAAAAAGTGTGTGAGAGTGTAATATAATACTAGGAGAAAAGCTTAAAGCTTATTTTGGAAAGGCTTATTGGAATTGTAGTCAATTGGATTCTCAATGGTGTAAACTTATGGTATGACAATTGCGAAACTTTTGAGTTGACATCATATGACTCAAAATTGCTTGAGAGTGTAATCTAAGACGATTAGAAGGGTTTAAACATTGTTAAGGACATGTTGAAAGGAATTGAAGTCAATCAGACTCTAATATGTGTTTGAACGCATAATGATAATTGTGATACTTTCTAGTTGACATGATATGACTAAAAAGTGTTTGAGAGTGTAATTTAATACTCGGAGAAAGGGTTAATGCTTGTTATGGAGAGGTTCATTGGAATTGTAGTCAATTAGACACACATGGGTGTAAGACCATGGTATGACAATTGTGATACTTTCTAGTTGATATCATATGACTCAAAAATGCTTGAGAATGTAATCTAATAATAGGAGAATGGTTTAAACCTTAATAAGGACATGTTGAATGGAAAGTTAGTCAATTGGACTCTCATGGGTGTGTGAAAGTGGTATGATAATTGTGAAACTTTCTAGTTGACATCATATGACTCAAAAGTACCAGAGAGTGTAATATAATACTCGGAGAAGGGTTGAAACATTATTAAGGAATTGTTGAATGGAATAGTAGTCAATTGGACTCTCATGGGTTTATGAACATGGAATCACAATTGTGATACTTTCTTGTTGAGATCATATGGCAGAAAAATGTATGAGAATGTAATGTAATACTAGGAGAAAGGTTTAAACATTGTTATGGAAATGTTTACTAGAATTGTAGTCAATTGGATTCTCATGGGTGTAAGTTTATGGTATGTCAATTGTGAAACTTTCGAGAGTGTAAATTAATACTCACAGAAAGGCTTAATGCTTGTTACAGAGATGTTCATTGGAATTGTAGTCAATTAGACACCCATGGGTGTAAGACTATGGTATGACATTTGTGATACTTTCTAGTTGATATCATATGACTCAAAATTGCTTGAGAGTGTAATCTAAGACGATTAGAAGGGTTTAAACATTGTTAAGGACATGTTGAAAGGAATTGAAGTCAATCAGACTCTAATATGTGTTTGAACGCATAATGATAATTGTGATACTTTCTAGTTGACATGATATGACTAAAAAGTGTTTGAGAGTGTAATTTAATACTCGAAGAAAGGGTTAATGCTTGTTATGGAGAGGTTCATTGGAAATGTAGTCAATTAGACACCCATGGGTGTAAGACCATGGTATGACAATTGTGATACTTTCTAGTTGATATCATATGACTCAAAAGTGCTTGAGAGTGTAATCTAATACTAGGAGAATGGTTTAAACCTTATTAAGGACATGTTGAATGGAATTTTAGTCAATTGGACTCTCATGGGTGTTTGAACATGGTATGACATTTTTGAAACTTTCTAGTTGACATCATATCACTCAAAAGTGTTTGAGAGTGTAATCTAATACTCGGAGAAGAGTTTAAACATTATTAAGGACATGTTGAATGGAATAGTACTCAATTGGAATGTGATGGGTGTATGAACATGGAATGACAATTGTGATACTTTCATGTTGACATCATATGACAGAAAAGTGTTTGAGAATGAAATGTAATACTAGAAAAAAGGTTTAAACATTGTTATGGAAATATTTACTGGAACTGTAGTCAATTGGATTATCATGGGTGTAAGTTTATGGTATGATAATTGTGAAACTTTCGAGTTGACATCATAAACTCAAAAGTGCTTGACAATGTAATCTAAGACGAGGAGAAGGGTTTAAACCTTATTAACAACATGTTGAAAGGAATTGTAGTCAATTTGAATCTCATGGGTGTTTGAATGAATAATGACAATTGTGATACTTTCTAGTTGACATGATATGACTAAAAAGTGTTTGAGAGTGTAATGTAATACTCGGAGAAATGCTTAATGCTTGTGACAGAGATGTTCATTGGAATAGTAGTCAATTAGATTCTCATGGGTGTAAGACTATGGTATGACAACTGTGATACTTTCTATTTGACATCATATGACTCAAAAGTGCTTAAGAGTGTAATCTAATGCTACGAGAATTGTTTAAACCTTATTAAGGACATGTTGAATGGAAATATAGTCAATTGGACTCTCATGGGTTTTTGAACGCATAATGACAATTGTAAAACTTTCTTGCTAACATTATATGAGTCAAAAGTGTTGAGTGTGTAATCTGATACAAAGACAAGGGTTTTAACCATATTAAGAACTTTTATATTGAAATTTTTGTCTATTGGACTCTCATAGGTGAGTTAACATGGTATGATATTTGTAATAATTTCTAGATGACATCATAAGAGACATAAGTGTTTGAGAGTTTAATATAACAATAGGAGAAAGGTCCAAAAGCTTATTAAGGAAATGAAGATAGGAATTGTAGTCAATTCGACTCTTGTGGGTATATGAACGAGGTAAGACAATTGGGAAACTTTCTAGTTGACATCATATGACTCAAATTTTTTTGAGAGTGTAATCTAATACTACGAGAAGCGTTTAAATGTTATTAAGAACATGTTGAACGAAATTCTAGTCAATTAGACTCTCATAGGTGTATGGATGTGGTATGAAAATTGTGATATGTTCTAGCTGACATCATATGACTGTAAATTGTTTCAAAGTGTAATATAATACTACGACAAGGGTTTTAACCTTATTAAGCACATGTTGAATGGAATTGTAGTCAATTTGACACTCATAGGTGAGTGAACATGGTATGACAACTATGATAATTTCTGAATGACATCGTAAGACATAAACGTGTTTGAGAGTTTAATGTAATTCTAGGAGAAAGGTCTATAGCTTATTAAGGATGGAATTGTATCCAATTTGACTCTCGTAGGGGTATGAACAAGGTATGACAAATGTGATATTGTCTAGTTCACATCATATGACTCAAAATTGTTTTAGACTGAATTCTAATATAAGGAGAAAGTGTTAAACTTTATTAAGTACATGTTGAATGGAATTGATGTCGATTGGATTATCAGGGGTGTATAAACATGATATGACCATTGTGATACTTCCTAGTTTCCAGTATATGACACAAAAGTGTTTGAGAGTGTAATCCATAACTAGGAGGAGGGTTTAAACCTTATTAAGGACTTGATGAAGGCAATTGTAGTTAATTGGACTCTCATTGGTGTATGAATGTGGGAGGACAATTATGATATCTTCTAGATGACACCATATGACTCAAAAGTGATCGATAGTGTAATCTAATATTAGGACAAGGGTTTAAAGCCAACAATGGTATGAAATTTGTGATACTTTGTAGTTGAATCATAGGACTTAAAAGTATTTGAGAGTGTAATCTAACTCTAGGAGAGGGATTAAACGATATTAAAGACATGTTGAATTGAAGTGAAGTCAATTGGACTTTTATTGGAATATGAGCATGGTATGACAATAGTTATACTTTCTAGTTGACATCTTATGAATCATAAGTGTTTGTGAGTGTAATATAATAATATGATATTTATCCTCTCCTGGGTGTATGAATGTGGTATAAAATTTGTGATACTTTCTAGTTGACATCATAAGACTCAAAAGTGTTTCAACATGTATTCTAATTCTAGGAGAAGGGTTTAAACCTTATTAAGGACATGCTGAATGGAATTTTAGTCAATTGGACTCTCATGGGTGTAAGAACATGGCATAATAATTCTGATACTTTCTAGTTGACATAATATGACTCAATAGTCTTTGAGAGTGTGATCCTATACTAGAAGAAGGGTTTAAACCTTATTAAGGACATATTGAATGGAATTTTTGTCAATTAGATTCTCATGGGTGTATGAACGTGGTAAGACAATTGAGAAACTTTATAGTTGACATCATGTGACTCAATAGTATTTGAGAGTGTAATCTAATACTAGGGTAAGGCTTTAAATCCTATTAATTACTTTTAGAAAGAAAATGTAGTGAATTGGACTACCATAGGTGCACGAACATGGTATGACATATGGGATACTTTCCAATTGAGATCATTTGACTCAAAAGCATCAGAGAGTCTAATCTAATACTATAACAAGGGTTTAAACCATATTAATTACTTTTAGAGTGGAATTCTAGACAATTGGACTCTCATAGGTGTATAAATATGGTATGACAAATGGGATAAATTCGAGTTGAAATCATCTGACTCAAAATTGTTTAAGAGTGTAATCTCATACTAGGGGAAGGGTTTGAACAATATTATGGACATGTAAAATTGAATTGAAGTCATGTAGAGTCTCGTAGATGTATGAACATGGTATGACAATTGTAATTCTTTCTTGTTGATATCACATGACTCAAAAGTGTTTCAGAGTGTAGTCTAATACTAGGACAAAGGTTTAAACCATATTAAGGAATTTTAGAATGGAATTGTAGTCATTTGGACTCTGATAGTTGTAGGAAAATGGAATAAAAATTGTGATAATTTCTAGTTGATAAGGCTTTAAATAGTGTTAAGGAAATTTATAATGGAATTGTAGTCAATTGGACTCTCATAGGTGTATGATCATATTATGAGAATTGTGATACTTTCTAGTTGACATCATACAATGCAAAGTTGTTCGAGAATGTAATCCAATATAAGAAGAGGGGTTTGAACTTTATTAAGGACATGTTGAAATGAGAAGTTTGTGCCATGTCATGTTGGGCGGTCCTTTGGTCCACGCCAGGCTGTTGGGTGAGCATCTTCATGCATTTGATCCATTCTTAGGCTAAGCACTTACCTTGTCATGTCTGCACCGTTTTTGGTTTATGTGGACACCTCTTGGCTTGACTATTCTTTTCATCTTTTCTTCTCTTGATTTATCCTAAAATCTATACACAAAGAAATGGAAAATAGGTGTACAAAATATATAATTTAATTGTGATAAGTTATCTAAAAAGTGTTGAATTAACATGGTTTTCTCAAGTTTACATGGGATAAGTACCATGAAAAGGGTATAAAAATTAGGTATTTTTGCCACTTATCAACCAGGCACGATAAGAATATCGTAGACCGTTTTGGCTCAAAGGCTTAGAATTTGCTTTGAAGGCGTCGATAAACTCTAGAATAAGTACCCGAATTCGGTAACTTGAGACATACATGTATGACTTAGGTGAGACTAACATTTGACATATTGCAGTTTAGTCCATGAAGACTAAGAATCCCTAAGTCTCCCTAAAGTTGTTGGTTTTGGCTTAGGGTTTTCTTGGCGAGGTAAATGACCTCCCATTATCATAGGATTCATTAGAGTGTGTCATAACTCCCTTAGAGGGTATTATAACTACAATAAAATTACTTAGGCAGTGATATATGACACTTGAGGTCATACCTAGGCCATTTGAGGCATTACCAAAGAGTAATAGGACCTAAAGGTCGAAACTGGTGATTTCAATGGTGACTTCAATGCCATTAATAGATTTAGAGACTTAAACAAGTTTAATTAGACAAATCCAATAGTGATTTTACTCTAATTCTCGCGTGTTTGACTTACTACCTCACTTGGCTTAAATTTAGGCTTTCTTTATTTTCAAAAATGGTTTCAAAGATCATGTTACACAATTTCAATCTCATTTTGCAGACGGTTTCCAAGTTATGGTATTATATGTCATTTTCTCATAAAATTTTATCATTGATCTCGTTTTGCTCAACGAAAGCTTAATTTACGTAACGCTTAATATACTTTAATCATGCAATCATGTCATGTTATTTCATTTAGCCAAGTTGTGTCACGGTTTTGAAAATTGGTTTTTGGACAAACAAATTACTTCTTAATTAAATGTGCAAAGGAAAAATTTAATCCTAAAACTATATGAAAACATACTAAATATGCATAAAAAGTTTCTATATGCATCCAACTTTAATCTCACTCCATGTTTGATGGTTGTCCTCAAGCCAATGAAAATATTGTTTTAAAGTGGAGATGTTTGATACATACGAAAAATGGAGAGAGAATTTTAAATTTAAACACACAAATTAAAAGAACACAACTTGAAATAAATAACTAACCAATCACTAGTTTGCCTGTTACTAAGCGTTCGTTTAGCATCAATAGTTTGACATCCAATATCGTTGTCGGCCAACTGTTTCCATATTAATTCCCACAAGTTGGGTGAGATCCATACACATTTGGAGAACTCAGAATTTCATTCTCCTTTTATTGTACTATCCTCTCCAAGATAGTAGTGTCTTTTAGAGTCAACTCCTCGTTTTCTTTGTTTGGTGGTTTTGGACTTGTTTTCCTATAAATCATTAGACCTTGAAATATCTTTGTATTTTAGATTAGTCCAACCACCTACAAGAATTTATCATTATCTAACACATTATGTTCATGAATAAAATTTGATTGACAGAAATTCCAAAAAAACAACAAGTATATTCATGAAAATTATGTTTAGAAATTTATTTAAGCATGTTTCAAGTCTAATTATAATATGACAATCCAAACAAAATTTTATGGACATCCAAACATCATTTTATCAATCCAAACAACAACATATGAATCCAATAAAAAATTTATGACTCCATTTAGTTACATGGTATACCAAACAACAACTTGGTAAACCAAATAACAAAACTTTTTAGGAGTTCTCAAGTGTAGAAAGATTAGTTTTAGGCACAAATTCATTAAGCATGCTCTTAGTTTATCAGTTTATTTTAGTACATAAAAATAATTATCTAAGGCATGTTTATGGAGATATTCGTTAAAGTATCACAAACTAAATTAGTTTTATTAGAAGTGCATGGTAAATACATAACCTTTAAGGATTAAAGTAGCTTCCCTTTGTAAGGAACTTTGAAGTTACCACTTCTTCTTTTCTTTTGAAAGACCAGCCCCAAATCCTTTCTCATTTCAACCCCTCTTTATGTTGTTCATTTGAAATAGTTGATGAGGTGTACCCCACTACTTCCAACATTTAACTTTTGCATTTCTATTTTCAATTTGTAGATGTAAAAAAGAGAAAAACAAATTAAAAGGTGTAGAAAGAAGAAAAATAAATTTATACAAAGATAAAAGTGTATTTACAATTCTATTTTCAATTTTTAAAAGGTTTTTTAACTGTTGTGTCGGTGTTAATTCTCGAGTGTCTTGAGTGATGATTAAATAAATAGAGAAATAAAAGAATAAATTGCAGTGAATAAATAAAGCAATAAATTTTTAGTATGTTAGTATGAGCATAAATGAAATGACTGAAAGTAAATAAAGAAAATTAAATTATTAGTAGTTAGTTGTGGATAGTAAACAACTAAATTGAAATAAAGGAAATAAAGATTTAGTGTTATTTGCATAATGTAAACGACTGAAATATAAGTGACAGAAATAAAAGTTAGTAGTTAGACGTTAGTAGTTAATTATGTACAACATGTGCATTACACTTTTGATCATAGTTGCAATCTAAGAATTAGATTGTACTTGTGAGAAAGTGTGCATCACTCTTTTACATAGTAACAATTCATGAATCAAATTGCACTTATGCATGTTACTCATTTTACAAAGTTACAACTCATGGATTAGATTGGACTTATGCTTTTGGATTTCAATTTCAACAAATAATATCTATAAGTAACTCTTTATTATATTCACTCTTAAATCTCTGTGAACATTCAATCATTGTACATTATACGGTTATGTCGAATCAAAAGAATTGCTTAATAGAATGTGTTCATATATTATACATCAATAATAATGATTAACATTTTTTAGGATTTTTTGGTTAAGTGATTTACAATATGAACCGAAATGATGAAATGATAAAATATGTATAAATTCATAAGGAGAATATGGTTAGAGTGATGGAAGGATTTCTTGCACAATGTCAGCATGATACTTTATGCATGTTATGTGTTATACCTTGGTTAAAAAACACATCAGGTTCCTAACTTTCCTTCCACTGTCCCGACCTAGGAAAGATGATTTTCAAACGTTGTATAATGCACTAATCAATAGTTAACTATCACTAATCGGAGTAGGTCGTCACACCCTACATCAGATTCATTAACATTGATTAGCCTTAAATACAAGTTGTTTAAAATATATGCTAGTGTGGCAAATGAATTAAGGTGTATGTTCTACTTTTTAGTTCACTTGTATACACATTAAGAAGAAGCACCTTGAATTTTTTAAATAGAGTTTTAGGTGATCAAGATAAAACCGCATTAGGAACTTCTTAAAGTGCCAATTTAACGAAAATAATAACTTGTATAAATGAAGCACATAAGATACAAAATTGTTTAAGAAATTACACCATATTCCAAACCGAAGAGGATGAGCAATTCAACATTGATACTTTTGGATTCAAATGATGCACCAAGAATAAGTATCTTGGCCACCATTTTCGCTCTCCAATTCCTTCTGATTTTTGGAAAAAAGAAAACTAAAATCTCAACTAAACTAGCTTGGAACCGAAAAGCACTGAGGATGAAAGAAAACTATGAAGTATGTTGTGTATTGGTATGTATGAAACAAGGGGGTGCATCGGTCCTTTATAGGTGTCACGGTAAGCACATAGCTTGCTTCTTGTGCTCCCAGCACCCCATCAAGCCACCAGATTGGTTTTGGTCCCTTAGATAAAGTGCTTACTCTCCTACTTGTAGACACTAGCATGGTGGCTCACCAAGCCTACCTGTTTGTAGGCATTAGCATGGAGACTCACCAAGTCAACATGCGGTTGAGTAGGCTTAGCTATGAGCCTAACATTGTGGGATATGGCTTGTGACATCATTCCTGACATAGTTTTACTTCAAGGCCAAGAAACCCACTTGCTATCTCACTAGGCACATAGCACACACCTTGCCACGATCATCTACCTAGTTGAGAAGCTTGGTTCTTCTGCATGGTGTGCCCGCCTGGTGCTCAATGCTTGGCTGGGCGGCTATGTGCCACACCTAGCAGCTTGTTGAGCCCCCTGGCTCTTATCTTCCATGTGCAAATTTTCCATGCATGCACCAACTAGCTAGACACCTCAAGCTCAGTGTTGGGCTTTGCCACACCGGGCAATTTATGGAGCAAGGATTTAAACAATATTAAGGACTTTTAGAATGAAATTGTAGTCTATTGGACTCTCATAAGTGTCTGAACATGGTATGACAATTGTTGTACTTTCTAGTTGACATCACATGTCTCAAATTTGTTTGAGATTGTCATCTAATACAAGGAGAAGGGTTTACACTTTATTACGGACATGTTTAATGGAATTGTTGTCAATTGAATTCTCATGGGTGTATGAACATTTTATGACACTTGTTATAGTTTAAAGTTGACATCATATGACTCAAAAGGGATATGAAAATTGTGATACTTTCTAGTAGACATCATATCAATACAAATTTTCTCATATTGTATTCTTATACAATGAGAATGGTGTAAACCTTAATAGGGACAAGTTAAATGGAATTGTAGTCAATTGGACTATGATTGGTGCATGCACCTAGTATAACACTTATTATAGTTTATAGTTGTCATCATATGACTCAAAAGTGTTTGAGAATGTAATCTAATACAAGGACAAGGGTTATTGCCATATTAATGACTTTTTAAGTAGAATTGTAGTTAGTTGACTCTCATATGTGTATGAAGATAATATGACAATTGTGATTCTTTCTAGTTAACAACATATGATATTAAGGTCTTTCAGAGTGTAATCTAATACTAAGAGAACGACTTAAACCTTATTAAAGAAATGTTGATTGGAAATGTAGTCAATTGAACTCTCAAAGGTATACAAATATGGTATGGCAACTGTGATACTTTCTAGTTGACATCATATGACTCAAAAGTGTTTGAGAGTGTAATTTAATTCTTGAAGAAGGGTTTAACCCATATTAAGGACACGTTGAATGATATTGATGTCAAATGGACTCTGATGGGTGTATGTATGTGGTACAATAATTTTAATACTTTCTAGTTGACATCATATGACTCAACAGTGTTAGAAAGTGTAATAAATTACTAGGAGAAGGGTTTAAACCATATTAAGATCATGTTTAATGGAATTTTAGTCAATTGGAGTCTCTTGGATCTATGATCTTGGTTTGACAATTGTGATACTTTGTAGTTGACACCGTACGACTCAAATGTGTTTTCAAGTGGGTTAAACCTTATTAAGGACATGTTGAATTGGGCTCTCATGTCTTTGTGAAGGTGGTATGA
This sequence comes from Lupinus angustifolius, assembly GCF_001865875.1. Taxonomy (NCBI): domain Eukaryota; kingdom Viridiplantae; phylum Streptophyta; class Magnoliopsida; order Fabales; family Fabaceae; genus Lupinus; species Lupinus angustifolius. Next base: position 4,330,647 of record NC_032009.1, on the reverse strand, counting down.
CAATTGTGAAGCTTTCTAGTTGATATCAAATGACTGAAAAGTGTTTAAAAGAGTAATCTAATACTAGGAGAAGGTTTTAAACCTTATTAACGACATAATGAATGGAATTATAGTCAATTGGACTCCTGTTGGTGAACGAACATGATATGACATTTGAGATACTTTCTAGTTGGTATCTTACAATTCAAAAGTGTTTGAGAGTGTAATATAAAACTAGGAGAGCGGTTTAAACCTTATTAAGGACATATTAATGGAATTGTAGCCAATTGGAGTGTCATGCTTGGTTGAAACTTGTCTGACAATCGTGAATCCTTCTAGTTGACATCATATGACTCAAGAGTGTTTCAGAGTGTAATCGAATACTAGGAGAGAGGTTTAAACCTTATTATGGACATGTCAAATAGAATTGTAGTCATTTGGACTCTCATGGGTGTATGATTATAGTATGACAATCGCGAAAGTTTCTAGATGGAATCATATGACTCAAAAGTCTACTGAGAGGTAATATAAAACTAGGAGATGAGTTTAAACCATATAAAGGACTTTTAGAATGGAATTAGAGTCAGTTGCATTCTCATGAGTGTAAGAAAGTGGTTTGACAATTGTGATATTTTATAGTTGACTTTATATAACTCAAAAGTGTTTGAGAATGTAATCTAATACTAGTAGAGGGGTTTAAACGTTATTAAGGATATGTTGAACAAAATTGTAATCAATAGGACTCTCATGGGTGAATGAACGTGGTATGACAATTGTGATACTATCTAGTTGACATAATATAACTCAAACGGGTTTGAGAGTGTAATTTATTACTAAGAAAAGTGTTCGAGAATGTAATCTAATACTAAGATATGGGTTTAAACCTTGTTAAGGACATCTGAATGGAATTGTACTCAATTGGACTCTCATATGTGTATGAACATGGTATGATAATTGTGAAACTTTTTAGTTGACGTCATATGACTCATAAGTGTTTGAGAATGTAATTTAATAATTGGAGAACTGTTTAAACCTTACGAGGATATGTTGAAAGGAATTATAGTCACATGGAATCTCATGGGTGTATCAATGTGGTATGATAATTGAGATACTTTGTAGTTGACATCAAATGTCTCAACAGTGTTTGAGAGTGTAATCTAATTGTAGGAGATGAGCTTAAACCTTATTGAGGACATGTTGAATTGAATTGTATTCAATTGGACTCTCATGGGTGTGTGACTGTGATATGACAACCGTGAAACTTTCTACTTGATATCATATGTCTCAAAAGTATTTGAGAGTGAAATATTATACTAGGAGAGAGGTTTAAACCTTATTAAGCTATTTTATTATGGAATTATAGTAAATTGTAATCTCATGGGTGTATGAAAGTGGTATGACAATTCTTTTTTTTTTCTAGTTGTGATAAGTGCCAAAAATAACTCATTTTCATACACTTTTCATGGCACTTATCCTATGTAAATCATGCAAAACCAACTTAATTCAACACCTTTTAGGTAAAATGTCATACTTTGATTATATATTTTGTCCACCTCTTTTCCCTATCTTTGTGTGAAGTTTCTGGAAAAAGTGAAGCGAAGAAATTTTTTGAACAATAGTCAAGCAAGGAGGTGTCCACATAAGACATTTTTGATACACACATGGAAAGCTAAGTGCTTAGCCATAAGCATGGACCAAACACATGAAGCTACTCAATAAGCAGCCTGGCGTGCACATCAGGACCACCCAGCTGACTTGGCACCAACTTGGCTCGGTCAGATACAAGCATGGCACAGTCAGAGTCAAGCCTGGCACAAGCCAATCTACTAAAGTAGGCAACTCAGTGTGCTTGTAGACTGCCTATCTTGGAACCAGACACCTAGCTAGAGTAGGACAAGCTGCTCAAGCAGGCAGCTCAACGGTGCCAACTAAGCAGCCAGGCGGGCTAGACCCAGCAAAGTGGTCAACTTGACTTAGCCACCAGCAACAATTACATCATGCATGACCTCACTTGACAAGGCCCCTGGGCACTTTTCAAAGTAGCCCACAATAGCCTAGTCAAGTAGCTCACAAGTAGCTTTGGTGAGTCAACAACAAGCAGTTAACTAAGCTACTTGGCTAGGGACCAAACCCATGCTGATGGGTTTGGTGCGCATGACGTGGGTAATAAGAGCGCAAGGTGGTTACCTGGTTGCGTATAAATAAAGGCCATCTTCCACCATTCAAAACGAATTCCATTCTTCAGTTCTTCTCTCCAAACACTTCTCTCTAGTCTTTAGGTAAAATCTTGTAATTTTCTCTTAGAATTCAAGTCGAGAAAGGAGTTGGCAAATGTGATGCAAAAGTTAATTTTGTAATCTCATTTGGGTCCAAAAGCATGTCATCCTTGGATAGATAGCTCATACTCCTACAAATTGATTTGGATTATGGTGTAATGTTATTTCTCTTCTTCATTTGTATCATATTTTGATTCCAATACATTCAAGTTATTACTTTTGGTTAAGTTTTGATTCTTTAAGAAGTTCTTAATGTGGGTTTAGCTTGATCACCTAAAACTTGATTTAAAGATACAAAAATGCTTCCTGTTAAAGTGTGGACAAGGGAAATAATAAGTCTTAGTTCACTTGCCAATTCAAACCATCTATTTTAAGCAACTTGTATTCAAGGCTAAACAATGTTAACTAGTCTAAAGTAAGGTGTGACAACCGGCTCCGATGAGTGGCAGTTAACTATTGTTTAGTGTATTATGCAAGATTTGAAAATCATCTTATCATACTAAGATACTAGATGGGGGATTTAGAAATAATGTTTGGAATTAATCAATATGTATAACACATAACTTGTTAATGTTTTCATAAATTATTTGAATCTAGAAATAATTGTATATTTCAAACGAATCTTCTCCTCAAGAATTTGTGAATATTAGTTCATGTTTTCTTAGTTAACTTTTATGCAAGATAACACAAAATCATCAAAAAGTTGTTAATCATTATTTTTGCTATAATATGTGTATATGATTCCCTTTTAATGTAATTCCCTTTGGTTCGACATAACCCTATACTATACTACAATTGCATCTTGAAAGATATGCCAGTGCAAAATAGTAAAGTGTTAAACTTTATAAATTTTATTTGTTGATTAAAGATTCGTAAAAATATAAGTTCAAACCAATTCATGGTTTGTAACTTTGTACATAGGAATAAAATGCAAAAAGTGCAATCCAATCAATCGATTATTACTTGACAATAAAAGAGTGACGAATAATAATCAATCTGCTAACGTTTATTTTCTGTCATTTACTCTTTGCAACTAACATTTACTTTTAGTCATTTACTTTCTACAACTAATATTTACTTTCAGTCATTTACTTTCAGCAACTAACATTTATTTATTACTTTATTTTTTCATTCTTTATACTAACCCTTCTTAAGAAGTGGTACGGTTAACTACTAACTTTATTCTTTTGTTCTTTTTATTATTCTTTGATAACTTTCGTAAGAAATGGTATGGTTAACTTAATAAAATGAGACCGGCCTTTATGGTATGGTTAAAAGGAACCCGAAAAGGGAGTAAATAAATCAAGTCACTAAAAAATTGTTCATCACTCATCAGTCTAATAAAGGGTGTATGAATGTGGTATGACAATTGTGAAAATTTTACTTGACATCATATGACTCAAAAGTGTTTCAAAGTGTAATCTAATACATGGAGAAGGGTATAAACCTTATTAGGGACATGTTGAATGGATTTCTAGTAAATTTGACTATCATGGCTGTATGAAAGTGGTATGACAATCGCAAAACTTTCTCGTTGATATCATATAACTCAAATGTGTTTGAGAGTATAATCTAATACTAGGAGTGAGGTCTAAACCTTATTAATGACATGTTGAATGGAATTGTAGTCAATTAGGATCTTATGGGTGTGTGAACATGGAATGACAATTGTGAAACTTTCTAGTCCACATCATACGACTCAAAAGTGTTTGAGAGACTAATCTAATACTAGGAGAAATGTTTATACCTGATTAAGGACATGTTGAATGGAATTGTAGTCAATTGGATTCTCATGGGTCTACAAACGTGTTATGACAATTGTCATACTTTCTACTTGACATCAAATGACTCAAAAGTGTTTAAGAGTGTAATCTTACACTAGGAGTAGGATTTAAACCTTATTAAGGACATGTTGAATAAAATTGTAGTAAATTGGACTATTTTTTGTTTATAAACATGGTATGACAATTGTGATACTTTCTAGTTGACATCATATGACTCAAAAGTGGTTGAGACAGTAATCTAATACAAGGGGAAGTGTTTAATCCTTATTTAGGACTTTTAGAATGGAATTGTAATCAATTGGATCCTTATGGGTGAATGAACGTGGTATGGCAACTATGATACATTCTATTGGATATCGTATGACCCAAAATTGTTTGAGATTATAATCTAATACTACGACTACGGTATAAACTTTATTAAGGAGTATCATAATGGAATTGTAGTCAGTTGTACTTTCATGGAGAGAGGTTTAAACCTAATTATGGACATTTTGAACGTAATTGTAAACAATTGGACTCTCGTGGGTGTATGAACATGGAATGTGAATTGTGATACTTTCTAGTTGACATCATATAACTGAAACGGGTTTCAGAGTGTAATTTAAAATTAGGAAAATGTATTCAAATACTAGGAGAGGGGTATGACATAATAATTTTAAAAGTGTATGAGAATGTAATTTAAAACAAAGATAGGGGTTTAAATCTTCTTAAGGACAGTTAAATGAAATTGTAGTCAATTGGACTCTCATTGGTGTATGAACGTGGTATGGCAATTGTGATACTTTCTTGTTGACATCAAATAGCTCAAAATTGTTTGAGAGTGTAATCTAATAGTAGGAGAAGAGTTTAATCTTTATTAAGGACATGTTGAAATGAATTGTAGTCAAGTGGACTCTCATGGGTGTGTGACTGTGGTTTGACAATCGTGAAACTTTCTACTTGATATCACATGTCTCAAATGTGTTTGAGAGACTAATATAATACTTGGAGAGAGGTTTTAACCTAATTAAGGACTTTTATTATGAAGTTGTAGTCAATTGTACTATCATGGGTGTCGGAAAGTGGTATGACAATTGTTATATTTTCTAGTTGACATCATATGACCCAAAAGTGTTTGAGAAAGTAATATAATACTTGGAGAGAGGTTTAAACCATGTTAAGGACATCTTGAATTAAATTGTAGTCATTTGGCATCTCATGGGTGTATGAACATGGTATGACAATTGTTTATTTTTATACTTGATATCATTTGACTCAAAAATGTTTGAGTGTCATCTAACACTAGGACAAAGGTCTATACCTTATTAAGGACTTTTATTATGGAATTGTAGTCAATTGTACTCTCATGGGTGTATGAAAGTGGTATGACAATTCTTAGGGTTACAAGTTGACATCATATGACTCAAAATGTATTTGAGAGTATCTTCTAATACTAGGAGAGAGGTCTAAACATTATTAAGGACGGGTTGAATGAAATTGTAGTCAATTAGAATTCTTATGGGTGTAAAAACGTGGTAGGACAATTGTGATACTTTCTAGTTGACATCAAATGAGTCAAAAGTGTTTGAGAGTGTAATGAAATACTAGGAGAAGGCTTTAAACCTTGTTAAGGGCTTGTTGAATGGAATTGTAGTAAATTGGACTCTTTTTGGTTTATGAATGTGGTATGACAATTGTGATACTTTCTAGTTGACATCGTATGACACAACTGTTTGAGAGTAATCTAATACAAGGATAAGTGTTTAATCCTTATTAAGGACTTTTAGAATGGGATTGTAGTCAATTGGATTCTCATGGATGTATGAACGTGGTACGACAATTGTGATAAATTCTAGTTGACATCATATGACTCAAAATTGTTTGAGAATGTAATCTAATACTACGAGTAGGGTATAAACTTTATTAAGGACTATCATAATGGAATTCTAGTCAATTGTAATCTCATGGGTTTATGAAAGAGGTATGGCAATTATGATATATTCTAGTTGACATTGTATGACTTAAAAGTGCCTAAGAATGTTATCTAATGCTAGGAGAGGGGTTTAAACCTAATTAAGGACATGTTGAACGGAATTGTAGTCAATTGGATTCTCATAGGTATATGAATATGGTATGTGAACTGTGATACTTTGTAGTTGACATCATATAAAAATCAAATGGGTTTGAGAGTGTAATTAAATACTAGGAGAGGGGTATGACATCATATAATTAGAAGTGTTTGGGAATGTAATCTATTACAGGGATAGGGGTTGAAACCATGTTAATACAATTAACCGACATTGTAGTCAATTGAAATCTCATGGGTGTATGAACTTGTTACGACAATTGTGATACATTGCAGTTGACATAATTTGGCTCAATTGTGTTTGAGAGAGTAATCTAATAGTAGGACAAGAGTTTAAACTTTATTGAGGACATGTGGAATTGTAGTCAATTGGACTCTCATGTCCCAGAAGTGTGATAGTGTAATATAAGAACAGTTTAAACCTTAATTAGGACTTGTAGAATGAAAATGTTGTCAATTGGACTCTCATGCGTGTATGAACACAATTTGACAATTGTGATACCTTCTAGTTGACATCAATTGACTCAAAAGTGTTTAAGAGTGTAATCTAATACTAGAAGAAACGTTTAATCCTTATTAAGGACTTTTATAGTGGAATTGTAGTCAATTGGACTCTCATGGGCGTATGAACGTGGTATGACAATTGTGATACTTTCTAGTTGACAACATATGACTCAAAAATGTTGGAGAGTGTAATACAATACTAGCAGAAGAGTATAAACCTTATTAAGGACTTTTAATATGGAACTGTAGTCAATTGTACCCTCATGAGTGTATGTAAGCTGTATGATTGTGATATTTTCTCGATGACATCATATGACTCAAAAGTGTTTGAGTGTGTGTTCTAGTACTTGGAGAAGGGTGTAAACCTTATTAAGGACTTTTAAAATGGAATACTAGTCAATTGTACTCTCATAGGTGTATATAAGCAGTATGACAATTGTGATATAATACTAGTAGAGAGGTATAAACCTTATTAAGGACATATTAGAGTCAATTGGATTCTCATGGGTGTCTGAATGTGATATGACAATAGTGATATTTTATAGTTGACTTGATATGACTCAAAAGTGTTTGAGAATTTAATCTATTGCTTGGAGAGGGGTTTACACCTTATTAAGGATATTTTGAATGCAATTGTAGTCAATTGGATTCTCATGGGTTTATTAATGTGGTATGACAAGATTGATACTTTCTAGTTGACATCAAATGGCTCAACAATGTTTGAGAGTGTCATCTAATACTAGGAGAAGAGTATAAACCTTTTTATGGACTATTAAAATGCAGTTGTTGTCGATTGTACACTCATGGGTGTATGTAAGTGGTACGACAATTGCCATATTTTCTAGTTGACCTCATATGACTCAAACATGTTTTATACTGTAATCTAATGCTAGGAGAGAAGTTTACACCTTATTAAGGACTTGTTGAATATTATTGTAGTAAATTGGACTCTCATGGGTGTATGAACATGGTATGACAATTATGAAAATTTCTACTTGATGTCTGTGAACACTCAATTTTATCCAACTTCTTGTCAAATAGTTAAAAATACGAATAAAGGTTCAAAACAATAAAATTGAAAAATAAAATATTTTTAGATGTATAAAAACCAATTTTATCATTAAATCATAGTCCACGGTCTATTAATCAGTGATGGTTTTGTTTGAATTATAAACTTCATTTTAATATAATGAATTAACGGTTTCATTTTTATATTCATTAGGGGGTTCTGTTTTAATTCCTAATAAAATAACATGAAGTTGTTACATAAAGGAAAAGGGTAACCTCAAAAAAAAAATCATAGTGCAACACTTTATTGGAAAGTAAAAGAGGTCATAGTAACGTGTGAGTAAATGAAAACGTGAATGTTATAGAAAGGGGGTGACCCTCCTGTTTATCTCTCATCATATATCCTTACCATTTTATTATTTACAACTTCGAGAGGAGCAAGATATAAGAGGGGAGTTGAACACACAAAAAAGGGCTCATGCATTGTCCCTTCATACGCATATACAGCCAAAAACAACTTATTATTTCTCCACGATATCTTTCTCCATTTCTTAGCTTTCAAAAATGAAAATAGAAACCATGTGTAAAAAAGACAGAGAAAAGGGGATTTTGTAACATCATCGGCTTAAAAACATTTTCACCCATTCTATCACAAAAATCCAAAATAAAATTTCAGTAGTTGAATGTCATGTCAAGAAAACTGTTGAAATAGAACAATTGAGAAAGGAGAACGTAGAAAGGGGTTTGGGAAACATATTTTCGAGCCTTATCTTTTTTTTCTTGGTAACTCTTAGCCAAAACACGATACATGCTCAAAAGACTTTGTCGATGATTTGATTTTCCGAAGGTATACACACTAGGGCAGAGAAACGATGACTCTGATAAAACATCTCATTTTCATACATCGGATTAAATCTCAATCTCTCATCATCACCACCACGTCTGCACTCAGAACAAAAATCAAATTTGCATGATCGTTGATTTTAGTATTTCTTTTTAAAGAGTTGTGCTTGAAGTCACAGTCACAACCTCTGTTTGGAAAGTTTCTTATCAGGTCTATGACAAAGATATTGGGGCACTTTATTGGACGATTCAACTCTTCCAATAAATTTTTAACATGACACTAGGACAGAATGGATAGCAAGTTATCGACAACTATACCCAACATGGGTCACATTTTAGTCGATTCCATAAAAAGACAATTTGATTGATCACAAGGTAATAACCTAGAACATCTATTCATGCATTCATTACAAATATATTACGTCACTTGCATCATTCAAAGAATAACAACATGACATATGATATATCCTCAAACATTAATATCAATACTCTACTCGTATTAAAAATCTTTGCTTTCCGGGATCCTAAGCCTGATGTGCATCCAGTAACTTTCCAGGACCCCGAGCTTGATGTGAATTTCCTAGTTTCAGCAGTACTCGACATGCGATCACGCATTAAAAAGTTTTGCTTGATAGGACCCAAAGCTTGATATGAATTTCCCAGTTTCGACAATACCCGACATCCGTTCTCATATTAAAAAGTTTTTCTTGCCAGGATCTCGAGTCTAATGTGTTTTCTATTCTAACTTTCTAGGATCCCAAGCCTCATGTGAATTTCTAATATCAGGCAGTACCCGACCTGCATTCTCGTATTAAAATTTTTTGCTTTCCAGGACCCCGAGCCTAATGTGCTTTAAATTATAACTATCCAGGACCCCAACCCTCGTGTGAATTTCCCAGTTCCTGCAGTACCTAATATGCATTCTCGTATTAAAAACTTTTGCTTGCTAGGAACCCAAGTCTGATGTACTTTCAATTATAACTTTCCAGGACCCCAAGCCTCATGTGAATTTCTGAGTTCCGACACTACCCGACATGCATTCTCATATTAAAAAGTTATGCTTGCCAAGACCCCGAGCCTGATGTGCTTACAATTATAACTTTATAGGACCCTAAGCCTCATGTGAACTTCGGAGATCCGGTAGTACCGGACCTACGTTCTTGTATTAAATAGTTTTGCTTGCTAGAATCCCGAGCCTGATATGCTTTCAAATATAACTTACCAGGACCCTAAGCCCTCTCATGTGAATTTTTAAGTTCCAGCAGTACCTGACATGTGTTCTTGTATTAAAAATTTTGCTTGCCAGAACCCCGACTCTAATATGCTTTCAATTATTACTTTCCAGGACCCTAAGCATGATGTGAATTTTTGAGTTCCTATAGTGCCCAACGTGTGTTCTCGTATTAAAATTTTTTGCTTACTAGGACCCCGATCCTGATGTGCTTTTAATTATAACTTTCCACAACCCCAAGCCTCATGTGAACTTCTGAGTTCCGAGTTCCGACAATACCTGACATGCATTCTTGTATTAAAAATTTTGCTTGCCAGAACCCCGAGCCTAATGTGCTTTCAATTATATCTTTCTAGGACCCTAAGCCTGATGTGAATTTTCGGGTTCCTATAGTGCCTGGCGTGTGTTCTCGTATTAAAAAGTTTTGCTTGCTTGGACCCCGAGCCTCATGTGCTTTTAATTATAACTTTCCATGAATCAAAGCCTCATGTGAATTTATGAGTTCCGAGTTCCAACAGTACCTGATGTGCGTTCTCGTATTAAAAAGTTTAGCTTGCCATGACCCCGAGCCTGGTGTGCTTTCCAAGATAACTTACCAAGACCCCGAGCCTCATGTGAATTTCCCAGTTCTGAGTGTACCCAATCTGCATTCTCGTATTAAAACGTTTTGCATGCCAGGACCTCGAGCCTAATGTGCTTTCAATTATAACTTTCCACGACCCTGAGCCTGATGTGAATTTATGAGTTTCGGTAGTACCCGACCTGTGCTCTCGAATTAAAATGTTATGCTTGTTAGGACCCCGAGCCTGATGTGCTTTCAATTATAACTCTCTAGGGGCCCAAGCCTCATGTGAATTTATGAGTCCCGATAGTACTCAACCTACATTCTCATATTAAAATGTTTTGCTTATCAGAACCTCGAGCCTAATGTGCTTTCAGTTATAACTTTCAAGGACCCCGAATGTCATGTGAGTTTCTCAGTTCCGGCAGTACCGGTTTGCGTTCTCATATTAAAAAGTTTTTCTTGCCATGAGCCTAAGCCTATTGTGCTTTCAATTATAACTTTCCTGGTCCCCAAGCCTGATGTGCATTTTCGAGTTCCGGTAGTACCCGACCTACGTTCTCGTATTAAAAAAAAATTTCTTGCCAACACCCCGAATCTCATGTGATTTCAATTATAACTTTCTAGGACTCTGAGCCTCATGTCAGTTTCTGTGTTCCGGAAGTACCCCACCTACGTTCTCGTATTAAAAAGTTATGCTTGCTAAGACTCCGAGCTAAATGTGCTTACAATTATAACTTTACAAGATCCCAAGCCTCATGTGAATTTCGGAGATCCGGCAGTACCAGACATGCTTTCAAGTATTGAATAGTTTTGCTTGCTAGGATCCCGAGCCTCATGTTCTTTGAAATAAAACTTTCCAGGACTCTAAGCCCGTCATGTGAATTTCCAAGTTCCGGCAGTACCTGGCATGTCTTCTTGTATTAAAAATTTTTGCTTGCCAGAATCCCGAGTCTAATGTTCTTTTAATTATAACTTTCCAAGACCTTGAGCCTGGTGTGAATTTTCGAGTTCCTGTAGTGCCCGACGTGTGTTCTCGTATGAAAATTTTTTGCTTGCAAGGACCCCGAGCCTGATGTGCTTTTAATTATAACTTTCCAGGCCCCCAAGTCTTATGTGCTTTTAATTTTAACTTTCCACGACCCCAACGCTTATGTGAATTTCTGAGTTCCCAGTTCCGGTAGTACCTGACATGTGTTCTTGTATTAAAAAGTTTATCTTGCCAGGACACCGAGCCTAATGTGCTTTCAAGTATAACTTTCCAGGACCTTGAGTCTCATGTGCTTTCAATTATAACTTTCCACGACCCCAAGCCTGATGTAAATTTCCGAGTTTCGGAAGTACCCGACCTGCTTTTTCGAATTAAAAAGTTATGCTTGTCAGGACCCTGATCCTGATGTGCTTTCAATTACAACTTTCCAGGACCCCAAACCTCATGTGAATTTCTGAGTCCCAGCATTACCCGACCTACGTTCGCGTATTGAAAAGTTTTGCTTACCAGGACCCCGAGCGTAATGTGCTTTAAATTATAACTTTCTAGGACCCCGAGCCTCGTGTGAATTTCCTAGTTCCTATAGTACCCGACCTGCGTTCTCATACTAAAACGTTTTACTTGCCAAGACCCTAAGCCTCATGTACTTTCAATTATAACTTTCCAGGGTCCCATGCCTAATGTGAATTTCCGAGTTTGGACAGTGCCCGACCTGCGTTCTCGTAATAAAAAGTTATGTTGGCCAAGACCCCGAGTCTGATGTGCTTACAATTATAACTTTATAGAACCTCGAGGCTCATGCGAATTACAGTGATGCAGTAGTACCAAACCTGTATTCTCATATTAAATAGCGTTGCTAGCTAGGATCCTGAGCCTGATGTGGTTTCAAACATAACTTTCCAGGACCCTAAACCCCCTCATGCGAATTTCCAAGTTCCAGCAGTACTCGACCTCTTTTCTTGTATGAAAAAATTTGCTTGCCAGAAACCCGAGCCTAATCTGCTTCCAATTATAAATTTCCAGGATCCTGAGCCTGATGTGAATTTCTGAGTTTCTGCAGTGGCTGATGTGTGTTCTTGTATTAAAATGTTTTGCTTGCAAGGACCCTAAGCTTGATGTGATTTTAATTATAACTTTCCACGACCGCAAGCATCGTGTGAATTTCTAGGTTCCGAGTTCTGGTAGTACCTGACATGCGTTCTTGTATTAAAACGTTTAGCTTGCCAGGACCCCGAGCCTGATGTGCTTTTCAATATAACTTTCCAGGACCCCGAGCCTAATGTGAATTTCTTAGTTCTGGCAGTACCAATCTACGTTTTCGTATTAAAACGTTTTGCATGTAAGGACCCCCGAGCCTAATGTACTTTCATTTATAACTTTACACAACCCCGAGCCATATGTGAATTTCTGAGTGTTGGCAGTACCCGACCTGCGTTCTCGAATTAAAAAGTTATGCTTGTCAAGACCCCAAGCCTGATGTGCGTTCAATTATAACTTTCCAGCACCCCAAGCCTCATGTGAATTTCTGATTCCATGTAGTACCCAACCTACGTTCTCGTATTAAAATGTTTTCCTTACTAGGACCCAGAGCCTAATGTGCTTTCAATTATACCTTTCAAGGACCCCGAGCCTCATATGAATTTCGCAGTTCCGGCAGTACCTGACCTGCGTTCCCATATTAAAACGTTTTGCTTGCTAGGACCCTAAGCCTAATGTTCTTTCAATTATGACTTTCGTGGTCCCCAAGCCTAATGTGAATTTCCGAGTTCTAGTAGTACCTGAACTGCGTTCTCGTATTAAAATATTTTGCTTGCCAGGACCCTGAATCTCATGTGCTTTCAATAATAACTTTCTAGGACCCCGAGCCTCATGTGAATTTCTGAGTTCCGATAGTACCCGACCTGCGTTCTCATATTAAAAAGATATGCTTGCTAAGACCTCGAGCCTGATGTGCTTACAATTATAACTTTAAATGACCCCAAGCCTCATGTGAATTTCCTATTTCTGGCAGTACCCGACCTACGTTCTCGTATTAAAATGTTTTTCTTGCCAGGACCCTAAGCCTGATGTGCTTTCAATTATAACTTTCCTAGTCCCCAAGCCTAATGTGAATTACCGAGTTCCGGTAGTACCCGACCTACATTCTTGTAATAAAATGTTTTGATTGCCAAGATCCCGAACCTCGTGTGTTTTCAATTATAACTTTCTAGGACCCCGAGCCTCATGTGAATTTCTGAGTTCCGGTAGTACCCGACTTGTGTTCTCGTATTAAATAGTTTTGCTTGCCAGGACCTCGAGCTTGATGTGCTTTCAAATATAACTGTCCATGTCCTTGAGCCTGATGTGAACTTCTGAGTTCCTGCAATACCCGACCTCCGTTCTCATATTAAAACTTTTCTTTTCCAAGACCCTGAGCATGATGTGCTTCCAATTATAACTTTACAGGACCCTAAGCCTGTTGTGAATTTCCGAGTTCTGGCAGTATCCGACCTGTATTCTCGTATTAAAACATTTGCTTTCCATGATCCCGAGCCTCATATGGTTTCAATTATAACATTACAAGACCCTGAGCCTAATGTGAATTTCCGAGTTCCAATAGTAACCGACATGCATTCTCGTTAGTTTTGCTTTCCAGGACCGTGACCTCGACATGCTTTCAATCAATCTATCCAGGACCCGAACCTGATGTGAATTTTTGAGTTCTGGCAGTACCCCACCTTCGCTCTCGTATTAAAAGTTTTGCTTTCCAAGACCATGAGCCTGATGTACTTGCAATTATAACTTTTGAGGACCCTATGCCTGATGCGGATTTTCCAAGTTCCGATAGTACACGACCTGTGTGCTCATATTTACCTTTATTGTCTCGAGTTTCGATAGCACTTGACTTGCATGCTTGTTTTTACCTTTATTGTCTTGAATTTCATAAGTATCCACTACTCTCCTTTTTAAATGTTGCATTATAACCGTTGTCTCGGCCATGAAAAAATTAGTGTTCATTTCTTTAGTGGTTAATTACTATGATTGCACACAAACCTCGGTTTGTTTGCTATCAAGTAAGCAACAACTAAAGAGGAACAACTGTGAACACTCAATTTTGTCCGATCTATTTCTATTAAGTCAAAAATTAAAATTTCAAAACAACAAAAAATTTGAAAAGAGGTGTTTTAGGTGTGGATGAATAAATATAACCCAACGTGCTAGACCAAAATAAAATCTAAGATTAAGGTATATCAAAACTTACTCTTACCATAAATTATCAAGAAATAGGATGCCAACAAGGAAGTATCACAAGTGTCATGCCATGTCCCTGCACCCATGAGAGTCCAATTCACTACATTTCCATTTAACATGTCCGTATTAGATTAAACTATGATTGAGGTCGTACCCGAAACAAATAATATTATAGATAAAAATGCACTACTAAGGATTGACTCCTAGGTCGTTTCCTAAGGATTATCTCTCAAACAAAGGTTCAGACAACTTATACACACACAAACAAAAATGGGGGTTATGTTGTATGGTAGGAACATAAAGCAACTGCAGAAACAATGACTCCTATTTCTAAATGATGGAATTAAGCAAACCATAATAAAAAATAGGATTGAAGAGAGCAACAGAAAAGAAGCAGAAAATGCGTTAAGAAAAAAACCTCAAGAGTTGTGATACATTCCAAATCAAATTAAGTCCAGAAACTTAGTCTTCCATGGAAGGATGAACCAAAACGAAAGGAAGAAGAAGAAGTAGAAAAGAAACCCTAGCAGAGCAAGACGAAACCGAAAACCAAACTATTCTAAGGTAATGTAATGATCAAACCGAATTCCTCAAAAGCCTCAATATAAGTACAACAAAAAATGGTCTGGAAACAATGGGCCCAAAATCCAAGACGAATTTACAAGTAAAAACCTCTAAAATAAAATACAATCTTCACTTTATATTAGGATCTGCAAATATGATATGAAAATAATAATAGTTTTAATCCGGCTAAATATTCCCAAATTAATTCATATTAGGAATAATAGTTTACTAAAGTTTAAAACACTAAACCAAGCCAAACAAAGTCAACTAGGCACCAACAATCATCAATAATGGTAATATAAGGTTATGGTGTGTAATATATTTCTCATCAAACTATCAAATACTTTATAGTCATATGATGTCAACTAGAAAATATCGTAATTGTCATACCACATTCATACACGAGTGAGAATCCAATTGGCTACAATTCCTCTCAACATGTCCTTAATACGGTCCAAACCCTTATTTGAGGATTAGATTACACTCTCATACATTTTGAGTCATATGATGTCAACTAGAAAGTATCACAATCTTCATACCACGTTCATACAACCACGACAGTCTAATTGACTACAATTATATTTTAAAAGTCCTTAGTATCGTTTAAATCATTTTCCTAGAATCAAAATACACTCTCAAACAAATTTCAGTCATATGATGTCAAGTAGAAAGTATCACAATTGTCACACCTAGATGATACACCCACCATAGTCCTATTGACTACTATTATATTCAACATGTCCTTAATAATATTTACACCATTCTTCTTGTATTAGATTACACTGTCAAACACTTCTAAGTCATTTGATTTCAAAAAGAAAGTATCACAATTGTCATACCATGTTCATACACCTATGTGAGTCCAATTGACTACAATTCCTATCTAAAAGTCCTTAATATGGTTTAAACCCTTACCTTATTATTAGATTACATTCTCAAAAAAAAATTGAGTCATAAGATTTAAACTAGAAAGTATCACAACTGTCTTACCATATTCATACACCCTTGAGAGTTCGATTGAATACAATTGCATTCAACATGTCCTTAATAATGTTTTAAACCTTGTCCTATTATTATATTACACTCTCAAACACTTTGGAGTCATATGACGTCAACTAGAATGTATCAGATTTGTCATACTATGTTAGTGACCCCATGGGAGTCAAATTGACATTAATTCCATTCAACATGTCCGTAATAAACATTAAACCCTTATCCTTGTATTCGATTACACTCTCAAACACTTTGGAGTCATATGATATCAACTAGACATATCATAATTGTCATACCATATTCATACTTGCATGATTATCCAATTAACTACTAGATAGTATCACAAGTGTCATACCATATTCATTCACCCATGAGAGTCCAATTGACTACAATTCAATTCTAAAATGTCCATAATAATGATTAAACCATTTTCCTAGTATTAGATTATACTCTCAAATACTTTTGAGTCATTGGATGTCAACTAGAAATTATTACAATCGTCATATGAGACTATCACAACTATCATACCATGTTCATACACACATGAGACTCCCATTGACTACTATTCAATTCTAGAATGTGCTTAAAAAGGATTAAACCATTGTCCTAGTATTAGGTTATACTTTAAAATACTTTTGAGCCATTTGATGTCTTGTAGAATGTATCAAAATTGTCACACCACATTCGTACACCCATGAGAGTCTAATTGACTACAATTCCATTCTAAAAGTCCATAATAAGGATTAAACCCTTTCTCCTGGGATTGGATTATTCTCTCAAACGCTTTTGACCCATTTGTTGTCAACTAGAATGTATCACAATTGTATTACCACGTTAATACACACATGAGAGTCCAATTGACTACAATTCCATTCTAAAAGTCGTTAATAAGGATTAAACCCTTTTCCTAGTAAGAGATTAGACTCTCACACATTGTTGAGTTATTTGATCCCAACTAGAAAGTATAAGAATTGTCATACCAAGTTCATACACCCATGAGAGTCCAATTGACTACAATTCTATTCTAAAAGTCCTTAATAAGAATTAAACCCTTGCACTAGTATTAGATTTCACTCTCAAACATTTTTGAGCAATTTGATGTCAAATAGAAAGTATCACAAGTGTAATACCACGTTCATACACCCTTGATAGTCCCATTGACTACAATTCAATTCTAAAATGCCCTTAATCAGAATTAACCCTTTCTCCTAGTATTAGATTACCCATTAGAGTTTCACAATTAATCTACTACTATGAAGTTTCACAATTGTCATACCATGTTTATTCACCCATTACAGTCCAATTGACTACAATTCCATCTAACATATCCAAAATATCATTTAAACCTTCTCCTAGTATTAGATTACAGTCGCAAGCACATTTGAGCTATATGTTGTCGACTAGAAAGTCTCACAGTTGTCATACCATGTTTACACACCCATGACAGTCCAATTGACTACAAATCCATTCAGTATGTGCATAATAAGTATTAAACCCTTCTCCTAGTATTAGATTTCATTCTCAAACACTTTTGAGCCATTTGATGTCAACTACAAAATATCACAATTGTTATACCACATTCATAAACCCATGAGAGTCCAATTGACTACAGTTCAATTCTAAAATGTCTTTAATATGCAGTAAATCTATTGCCTAATATTAGATAACACTCTCCAACATATTTGAACCATTTGATGTCAAGTAGAAAGTACCACAATTGTCATACAACGTTCATACACCCATGAAAGTCCAATTGATTACAATTCCATTTTAGAAGTCCTTAATAAGAGTTAAACCCTTGTCCTAGTATAGATTACACTATCAAACACTTTGGAGCCATTTGATGTCAACTAGAAAGTATCACAAGTGTCATACCACGTTAATACAGCCATGGGAGTCCCATTGACTACAATACAATTCTAAAATACCCTTAATGAGGATTAAACCCTTCTCCTAGTATTAGATTACACTCTCAAACACTTTTGAGCCATTTTATGTGACGTAGAAAGTATCACAATTGTCATACCACGTTCATACACCCATGAGAGTTCAATTGACTAAAATTCAATTCTATAATCGATTAAACAGATAAAAATTTCAGTTTTTCAAAATATTGAGCACGAGTAATCGATTAAGTTGTGAGTTAACCCATGAAAACACAAGATGAAAATTTATTTTGGTTACTGGAACTGGAATTAATCGATTAAGGCATAGAACAATCGATTATTGACAAAAATTAACAAAACTTTCGGTGCATTTTAGAGATTTTTAGAGTATGCAAACATGACATTCCTAAGATACTAACCTTAAAGGTATATGACACACTAAAGAATCATACAAGTATTCATGAAAACAATTAGAGTATAGGAAACATGCATTCATAACATGATATCATTTAATAGCATGTATTATTGATCAAGTTTTAGACACTTCATGATTTGTTTAATAGCTATAACATGTGATAGGTAGTGCCTGGTATCTTGCGCATATACATACATTAAACATGATATCAAGACTGCTAACAGATAGATATAGCGATGGATCAATTTTGTCTCAATATTTTGTTACCTCTTTAGCTTTACATCTTTCATCCTTGTTGAGATTTTAGGATGATGCATTAGTTGTTGTCTTTTCTTTCCATTTGTCAATCTCGACCTTGTTTGAGTAGCTATTATTTTACTGCTCATTTAATTTACTTTATTCTTGAGTGTTAGATCATGTATTTTTGATCGAATACTCGTCATATGCCTCGCACATTCAATTTCAAATATCAGTGTTTTCCTTGTGTCTGAAGGCATACCTACAAAACAATTTACTTGGCTTGTTTGGATACCCAAGTTATATTGGGTCCCTTCTTGTTAGTAATCAAAGAGTCTTTCCCTTTTTGCATCCATACATATTTGGCACTAGGAACTCCATATTTTCTAATGTAGCATGATATAGATGTATGGCCATATTTACAACAATAAAAACAAGTAGGCATGTTATGATTAGACCTATTATGCATGTGACTACCTGCCTTCTATATGGTTTTCTCTTATTCTTTGGTTTATAGCCTAGACCTCCATGAGTACCTACATTTCTAGATATAGTAAGTAAGTTGTTCATATTATAACTACCATATGTGAACTTTACTAATTTATCCTTTAAATCAGAAATTTCAGCATTCAAAACATTGCATTGATCACATATAGGAGTCTCAATTAATTTAGTGGCGCAACTACATGAGGCAGAAGAGTAAATAAGATCTAGTGGGTCATTTTCTAGTTTTAATTCATTCAATTCCTCTTGCATTTTAGTTATTACTTTCATGTAACATGATGACTCTTTTCCTATCTATATTTACCTTTGCTAGTTTCTTTAGCTCCTCATGTAACTCGTTAGTAGGAGACTCATCGGAATATGGAGAAGAATCAGAATAGTGTACCTCACTCATGTCATCCAGATCGCTTGTGCTACCAATTTCTTGAGTATTTGCCATTAAGCACAATTTGGTGCTCTCATCTTCATCGAATGTGTTAGTTGTTGTTTCGTCCTCCGGAACATCCCATACTATGTAGGCCTTCTTGGATTTAAAGTCTCGGGGGTATCTCTTATCATGTTCAACCTTCTTGAGGTGACTCGGGTATTTGTATTTCATATGGACCAATTTGCCACACTCATGGAAAATGAGGCGATCTTTGGGAACTTTGCCTCTTTTGGTTGAATCACTCGCCTCTTTCTTTGGAAAACGCTTGAACCCTCCTTTCCTCTTCAAAAATTTGCCAAATTTTGTAACTAGGAGAGCTAAGGTTTCTTCATCCAATTCAGACTTGGAATCTTCATCATCCAATTCAGACTTGGAATCTTCATCATCCAATTCAGACTTGGAATTTTTCGGTCTGAATCTTCATACATTTTTAAGCGTCCCAACTACATTTCGTGCTTTTGGAGTTTGCCAAAGAGAGTTACTAGTGGCATTATGTCCAAGTTTTTCGACTCCATTTACTGTTACATTGGGCTGCCATTTCCTATCAAGAAAACGCAACACTTTGTTAGTAAGTTCACCAATGTCAAAACTCATTTTAGAAATATATTGTAGTCAATTGGACTCTCGTGCCTGTATGAACGTGGTATGAAAATTGTTATACTTTCTAGTTGACATTAAATGACTCAAAAATGTTTGAGAATGTAATATAATACTAGGAAAAGAGTTTAATTCTTATTAAGGATGTTTAGAATGGAATTGTAGTCAATTGGACTCTCATAGATGTATGAACATGGTATGACAATTGTGATACTTTCTACGTCACGTAAAATGGCTCAAAAGTGTTTAAGAGTGTAATCTAATACTCCATGGTATGACCATGGTTTTGAAAGTGTGCATGTCAAGAGGAACACTTTGGAAAGCTCTCTTTATATGTCATGGTTTTGATGAGGACAACTTGTGCTAATAAGAGCTTGAAGATCACCAACAAATCAACATGCTTAAGTCTTTTGAT
>NC_032009.1:4309529-4310035 GCF_001865875.1 Lupinus angustifolius | reverse complement strand
TAGGGGGAGTTCGAAATGTCTATGATGGGAGAACTCACATTCTTTCTAGGACTTCAAATAAAGCAGCTAGAAAGTGGGATATTCATCCATCAGGCAAAATACTGCAAAGAGCTACTCAAGAAATTTGACATAGATAAATGTAAGGAAGCTTACACTCCTATGGCATCTGCTTGCTACCTAGATAAGGACGAAAAAGGAANNNNATGGATAAATGTAAGGAAGCTTCCACTCCTATGGCATCTGATTGCTACCTAGATGAGGACGAAAAAGGAAAAGCAATAGAGGTAACAAAGTATCGTGGTATAATTGGGTCATTACTTTACTTAACTGCAAGTCGACCTGATATCATGTTTAGTGTATGCATGTGTGCGAGATTTCAATCATCACCTAGAGAATCACATTATATAACTGTTAAAAGAATCATGAGATATTTAAAAGGAACAACTAACATGGGATTATGGTATCCTCGGGATGCCTCACTATCCTTGGTGGGTTATTCCGATTCC
>NC_032009.1:4308237-4309429 GCF_001865875.1 Lupinus angustifolius | reverse complement strand
GTAGTTCATTAGTAGCATGGCACAGCAAAAAGCAAGCCTGTGTTGCTTTGTCCACCGCCGAAGCGGAATACATTGCCGCTGGTGTGTGTTGCGCTCAAATCCTTTGGATGAAGCAGCAACTTAAGGACTTTGGTCTTAAACTTGAAAAGATCCCTATTGAATGCGATAATACAAGTGCCATAAACCTATCCAAGAATCCCATTTTGCATTCTAGAACAAACAATATAGAAATTAAACATCATTTTTTACGTGATCATGTACAAAAAGATGACTGCGTTGTTGAATTTGTTGAAACATCTAAAAAGTTAGCAGATATTTTCACCAAGCCCCTTCCCAGGGATACTTTCTATGTTCTAAGGAGAGAACTAGGAATTCTTGATGAACAATATCTTGTTTAAAATTGTTTAGTTGTTTGCATTAGTTTAGTTGTTTGAATAATTGCCTTGCCTCTATATGTCTATTTGTCTCTTGATTAAGTGTTATATGTTGAAATGCAAAATTATATCTCTTGATTAACTCTGTTTGTGATTACAAATGTTTCGATTAATTCGTTACAATGCATGCATGCGTCCTAAAAAGTTGAAACCATTCTGCTGCCTAAAAATCACTTTTTACCGTGTTTAATCGATTAAACACTTGGTGTTAATCGATTACCTGGGCATTAGTTTTTTGAAAAATCAAATTTTACATGATTTTAATCGATTAAACCTGCCCGTTAATCGATTAAAACCAGTATTTTAAAGGCATACAGCATCTCGGTTTTACACTTTTTTCGGCATTTTCTCAACCTCCTTTATGCTTTGAGTCTCTGAATCAGTAATTCAACTAATCCAAGTGCACTAAGGTAGGAAAAACCTCATCCCAACCCTCTCAAACCATCAAGAAATCAACCCTCTCAAACCATCAATAAATCTCACCTTTATCATCCTCATTCCTCTACATTCCCCATTTTCCACCAAATTAAACCCTAGGTTAGGTTTGCCTTAAATCCTTCTCTGCTCATTCAAACATCAATTCGGGTTCAACAAATAAAATGGAGCAAGGTCGCACAAAAAGGGTCAAGACTACAGCTAACCGTGTACGAAGAACAGAAGCCGGTTCATCTTCCACTCCGGACCGCGGTGACCCTTATTACTCACTCATCTTGCAAGAAACCCGTTTGGCAAAATTCCAAGGTCGCAAACCCACGTAC
>NC_032009.1:4307391-4308137 GCF_001865875.1 Lupinus angustifolius | reverse complement strand
GGGTTATCTTTTTGATAATGTCAAAAGGGGGAGAAAGGTTGTTTTGTTGTTTTTGATTGTGCAGGTTGATCGTAATAACAGCTTCCGAAATATTTGCGCATCATATCAATCATGCCAACACAATCTTCAAAGCTAATTCATCAAACAATTGTTATTATAGTTGATGTAGTGTTTGTAGTGTTTGTCATGATAAAAAAGGGGGAGATTGAAAGCGTGCATGTCAAGAGGAACACTTTGGAAAACTCTCTTTATATGTCATGGTTTTGATGAGTACAACTTGTGCTAATAAGAGCTTGAAGATCACCAACAAATCAACATGCTTAAGTCTTTTGATTGGTACTAGGCTTAGACTAGAAACTAGTTTAAGTTGAGTCTAAGGCTTAGGTCACCTAATTCATATCTCATATGCATAAATCTTTTAAATCATTTCATCCTTGAGATATGTCATTCATAATATGTTCATGCATCACATAAATACATGTATATGTGCATTTTAGGCATAAACTAAGTGTTAAACATGTATGAATTAAGTACATAACGTATTTGATTTTTTGTATTTAAAAATACTTATAAAAATATGCTGTGAATCGATTAAGGCATACGTTAATCGATTAACTTAACTGTTTGAAAAGCTATTGAAACTGAAAAACTTGGAAAACAGAATCAGTTACGTTTTTGAACAACGTTAATCGATTAACCAAGGCTTTAATCGATTAACTGGGCTTCAGAACTGATTCTTTATAAAC
>NC_032009.1:4300105-4307291 GCF_001865875.1 Lupinus angustifolius | reverse complement strand
GGGCTACGCCGAAAGAAAGGTTTTCTTTGTCGGTAGGAAGGGAGTCAAACCATAGAATAAGGTTCTTTATTTTCTTGTGAATGTCTAAGTGTTGTAATTGGAAGACGTGCTTGTAAAAACATTAATTCAATTATAGTGAAGAAAATCTCCCAGATCAGCCGGGAGTCCTGGATGTAGTTTGCAGTGGATAAGCAAACGAACCAGGATAAAAATCGTGTTGCAGGATTTTTCTTTCTCTCTCTCTCTCTCTTTATTGCATTTAATCGGTTAACTTGTATAGTAGAATTAATTGCTATATTCTGTATCTGTGCTATACTGTTAATACTCTGATAAAATTGTAAGCTCTGTGTATTCATTTCATTATCGGTTAATTGTCGTGCAAGTAATCGAATCTGCCTATGCTTAATGTTTCTGTTTTAATCGATTAAGTCAAGTGCGTTAATCGATTATCCTTATTCTTTTAATCGATTAAATTGGGGTGATTCAGCATTAAATGTTGAATTTCGAAAAGCGGATATTCTAACCGCTACACCTATTCAACCCCCCCCCCTTCTAGGTGTATCGTAACCACTGATACCTAACAGGTTTCATAATTGTGATCCATTCTAGTAGTCAATTGGACTCTCATGGATGTATGACCATGGTATGACAATTGTGATCGATTCTACTTCACATCAAATGGCTCAAAAGTGTTTGAGAGAGTATTCAAATACTAGGGGAATGATTTAATCCTTATTAAGGATATTTTAGAATTGAATTTTAGTCAATTGAACTCTCATGGAGGTATGAACATGGTATGACCATCATGATACTTTGTACTTGAAATCAAATGGATCAAAAGTGTTTGACAGAGAAAATCTAATACTAGGAGAAGTGTTTAATCCTTATTAAGGGCATTTTAGAATTGAATTATAGCCAATCGGTCTCTCGTGGGTGTATGTGAAAGTAAAAAGTGACAAGGATAGCACTAGTATGTCTTTTCCTACCTTTTGATGAAGACAAGATTTTAACAAAGCTTGAAGATGGCTCAACAATCAACATGCTTTATGCTCATTTGGTCATATCTAGACTAGGGTGTAAATTGAGTTTATAATGTAAGTAGTCTGGGATGTGTGCCGTAGTAAGTGAGTATAGGTTAGGTGAACCTAGGTGCTAGTCTCTTAAGTAATCTTAATTGTCATATCATATTCATGAGATATATCATCTAGTTAATTGTATGTTCAAGCATCTATCATACATGTTATATGTGTATATTAGGTATAATATAATTGGTAAAACATGTATATATATTGTGCATTACATATGAGAAGTTTACCATTTGAAACATATGCATAAATGTTCCATTTAATCGATTCATGGGGTAACTTAATCGATTAACTCAACTGCTTTTCTTTTAAATATATGTTTTCTGTTTCAACTGAATTCTGTGTCATTCTGTTGCCTCGTTAATCGATTAAAGAGAAGCCTTAATCTATTAACTAGTCTTTTTTTTTTTTTATAATTGAAATATGTTTTAACTGTTTAATTGTTTAACGGTTTTGCAACAAATGTAACCGCCTATTCTCTATGGTATAAATACAAGGCATTGTTCAGAAAACGATAGCATTGCATTCTATTGTATAGGGTTGTTTATAGTGCATTTTGCATACGTTTTTTACTGTATTTTTCAAGAGAGTTGCATGCGTGAGAAGAGAGATTATGTTGTTTTAATTGTTGATTATATGCTTACTGTTTTTGCATAGTTCTGTATCCATTCTTATCTTGCTCACATGCTCATGCATTAGATATTGATAGAGAGAAATTATCTGTATACTGATATTGATTAACTCATTTGAATCTGGATGGCTTAAGTGATTAGTAAAAGGGTTAATCTTTGAGTCTTTATCATGTCATATTTTAAGCATTATTGTGCTTAGTATCCCTTGTTGTTTAACGTGTTTTTGTGTAATATGGATTTGTCTCTTGGTGTGAGATCACCAAAAGATTGAGGTTCTTCACCAAGGCTATGAGGTCTTGATTTGAGGATAAGAATCTTGGCTGGGGCTAGTTCGCGAGAAAGGTTTTCTCATAGGCGAAGGGTAGAGTCAAACCAAGGATTTAGAGGTCCTAGATTTCAAGAAGGGAGCATCCTATGTGCCTGTAATTGAATTGGTATTTGTATCCATATTTCAATATTGTGAAGAAAGAAAATCTCCCTGATCCAGAAGGGGAGGCCTGGATGTAGTTTGACCGCAAACGATCCAGGATAAAAATCCTTTTTGCACTATTCTTTCTCTCTTTATCTTCTTTATGTTTCTAGCCATTATAAATTGAATTTGTAATTAAAAAGTTGGATATTTGTTTACTTCCATATACTTGATAATTGTGCGTAAAAATATTTGTATTATATCTGTTCAATTTTGTTTTAATTATTGTGCAAATTGTTTGTCTGATCATTCTGTTCTGTGCAATAGTTAATCGATTAAACCCTGATGTTAATCGATTAACTGGGCTGTTTTCCAGTAGTTAGGTTTTGGTTCAAGAAGCGGTAATTGGTTATCGCTACACCTATTCAACCCCCTCCCCCTTCTAGGTTTTCCTAGGCCACTGATACCTAACAAGTGGTATCAGAGCTAGTACGACGTTCCAGCTCAACCGTATCCGCGTGATCCGAAGGGAACTAAAATGGGTTCCACCAATTCCTTTGGCGGTTATGGTACATCCATTAACCGCCCTCCCATATTTAGTAGCGAGGATTACGCCTACTAGAAAGTCCGAATGAACATATTCATTGAGGCTATTGATTCGGATATGTGGGAATCCATAATCAGTGGCCCCTTCGCCCCACTTCACTTAGTGGATGGTGAACCGAAAGAAAAACCAAAAAGCTTATGGACCGATGAGGAGCGCAAGAAGGTCCAGTTCAACCTTCGTGCCAAAAACATCATTACCTCGGCCCTATCCTACGATGAGTTCTTCTGGGTATCTCTATGTCAAAGTGCCAAGGAAATGTGGGACACTTTACAAGTGACTCACGAAGGCACTAGCGAAGTCAAGCGCGCAAGATTAAATGCACTGACCCACGAATATGAGTTATTTCGCATGTNCACGAAACACTAGCGAAGTCAAGCGCGCCCGGCTAAACGCGCTAACTCACGAATACGAATTATTTCGTATGCTACCGAGTGAATCAATCGGCGATATGCAAAAATGATTCACTCATATCATTAACCATCTTATCGCTTTAGATAAGATGTTCACCAAAGGAGAGCTCACTAATAAAGTCTTACGAAGTCCTGACAGGAGATGACAACCTAAAGTAACAACAATCATGGAGTCCAAGGATCTAGACTCCATGCCTTTGGCAACACTCTTTGGAAAGCTTCAAGAGCATGAGATGGAGCTTGGGTGTCTGACAATGCATGAGGAGTCCGATCGCAAAAAGAAGGGAATATGTCTCAAAGCTTCAACATCACAACCCATCGAAGAGATTGATAATGACGACTCCGATTCAGACATTGACGAGGAAACGCTAAACCTCCTTGTACGAAAATTTGGAAATTTCTTGAAGAAGAAAGGAGGACTTAGACGATTCCAAAAGAAAGAAGCGTGTGAATCAACAAAGAAAGGCAAGACAAAGGAGCGCTTCATTTGCCATGAATGTGGTAAGCCAGGACACATGAAGTATTAGTGCCCCACTTACCTGTTGATTCAGAGAAGAGAACTCCCCGGGACTTCAAGACAAAGAAAGCATACATCGTTTAGGATGTACCGAAGGAAGAAACAACATCAAGCACCTCGGATGAAGAGGATACCGCGAAGCTGTGCTTAATGGCTATATCAGATAAGGCTTGCGGATCAGGTAGCAAGGATACTTCAGATGAGGTATACTCTGACACATCCTCTTCTTCTTCTGACTTTCCCTCATATGAAATATTATATAGTGCTTATGTTGAGATGCATGGAGAACTTAAAAATTAGCAAAGTTAAGTAACGAG
The DNA here is from genome assembly GCF_001865875.1 of Lupinus angustifolius. Classification (NCBI taxonomy): domain Eukaryota; kingdom Viridiplantae; phylum Streptophyta; class Magnoliopsida; order Fabales; family Fabaceae; genus Lupinus; species Lupinus angustifolius. The sequence goes on along the minus strand of NC_032009.1, from coordinate 4,303,314 downwards.
AGAAAAAGAATAATATTGCTAAACCAACAAAAAATAATTCAATTGCGGAAAGAATTAGATGAATTAAAATTGGAAAGAGAAAGATTAGATCTAATTTTTTCCTGTGCTTCATGCGACTGCTCGAATAATAACTTATGTCAAAATACTACTTGTGAGTCTTGCGAGGACTTGAAAAACGAAAATTTTAAACTGAATGAAAAACTCGCAAAACTCACAAATAGTAAAAACCAATTAGACACTCTGCTTAGCAAATCAAGAAATGTTGGTGACCATACTGGATTAGGATATGTTCCCCCATCCCATAAAAATAGACCATATAGGAGACCTCTAACACGCCAATATAAAAATTCAAATAAAAAAAATATAGTTCCTACATGCCATTACTGTGGCACATATGGGCATACATTATGAGATATGGGATGCCCAGTGGTGTTTACGCTTGGATAAGAAAGGGAGATAACTCCCTAGTTACTACCAAAAAAAGGACCCAACATAATTTGGGTACATGAGTCTAACAGGTGATCTATATTCCAGGTATGTCTTCGAACAAACGGACAAAATTGGTATCTTGATAGCGGCTGTTCGAGACATATGACCGGGGACAAGTCAAAATTCCTAGACTTGTCGTTGAAAGAAAAAGGATTCGTCACCTATGGAGACAACAACAAAGGAAGAATCTTGGGCACCACGAAGATTGGCAACTCAACCTACACAATAATCGAGAACGTTCTTAACATAGAAGGTTTGGAACACAATTTATTGAGCATAAGCCAATTATGCGACAAAGGTAATATTGTGTCTTTTGATTCTAACTATTGTATCATTTGTGATGTATTATCTATTAACGTTAAATTTATCAGGTATCAGGTAAATAATATTTATATGGTTAATCTGGAGGATGTCACTTCCCTTTTCTCAAAATGTCTTATTTCAAAAGAAGATGACATCTGGCTTTGGCATAGACGCGTCGCTCACATACATGTGATGCATTTATAAAAATTATCGAAAAACAATTTAATAATCGGTCTTCCAAAACTCGATTTTAAAACTCATGATTCCTGTGACATGTGTTAGAAATGTAAACAAGTCAGGAATTCATTTAATGAAAAGAATGTGATATCCACTACTAGACTATTGGAGCTTCTCCATATGGACTTGTTTGGACCATCACAAATTATGAGTTTTGGTGGGAGCTATTACGCCTTAGTTATTGTCGATGATTTTTCTAGATTCACTTGGACTTTATTTTTAGCATCAAAGAGTGATGCTTACAAATCTTTTAAATGTCTAGTCAAGCAAATCCAAAACCAGTCTAACCTAAAGATTATTTACATTCGATCCGACCATGGCGGAGAATTCGAAAATTATAAATTTAATAAGTTCTGTAATAAATAAGGTATTATGCATCAGTTCTCAGCTCCTTCTATCCCTCAACAAAATGGAATTGTTGAGAGGAAAAATAGAGTTCTAGAGGAACTCGCGAGGACTATGCTATGCTAAATGAAAGCAAGGCCCCAAAGTATTTCTGGGCTGATACAGTTCACACAGCATGTTATGTAATAAATAGAATACTATTTAGACCTACTTCTTCAAAAATACCTTATGAAATTTTTAAAGGTCGAAAACCAAATATTGCGCATCTTCATGCTTTCGGGTGGAAATGTTTTATTTTGAATAATGGAAAAAGAATTTTAGGAAAGTTTAACTCGAAAGTTGATGAGGACACATTCTTAGGATATTCATTACATAGCAAGACATTCCATGTGTTTAATAAATATACCATGCAAGTAGAAGAGTCTATTCATGTCCATTTGATGAATCTTCTCCAAAAGAGAAGAGAAATGTCTTTTCTGATGATATTTCAGGAGTACACTTGAAGAAATACCATACCAGGACATGGAAGAAATCCAACAAGAAGAAGAGCAAACAATAACAGAGCAACATCAGGAAATGCCTATCACGTGGAAAAACTAAAAAGGATCATCCACTCGATAAGGTACTAGGTGATATATCTATGGGAGTGGTAACCCATAGCTCTTTACGAAACTTTTGTAATTTTGTTGCATTCGTGTCTCAATTAGAGCCTAAGACCATCGATGAAGCCATTGAGGATGTACACTGGGGTATAGCTATGCAAGAAGAGCTAAACCAGTTCGAGCGAAACAATGTGTGGGACTTGGTCCCCAAACCAACCCAAACCAAAAGATCATCCTGCTATTGGCACCAGATGGGTCTTCCTTAATAAGCTAGATGAATCTGGATTAATAATTAGAAATAGGGCTCGCCTAGTGGCCAAAGGCTACAACCAGGAGGAGGGCATCGATTATGATGAGACCTATGCTCCTGTAGCCAGACTTGAGGCCATTAGGATGCTCTTGTCATTTGCATCAATCATGAACTTTAAACTTTTTCAAATGGATGTTAAAAGTGCCTTTTTAAATGGATATATTCAAGAGGAGGTGTACGTAGACCAACCACCAGGGTTTGAAAACTTCAAATACCCGAACCATGTATATAAACTCAAGAAGGCCCTTTATGGCCAAAAACAGACTCCCAGAGAAAAAAGTTTTGAAAGAGGTTTGGTCAACACCATTCTATTCATTCGTAGATCTGATAATCATGTTTTACTCGTACAAATATATGTTGATGATATTATCTTTGGACTACTAATGACATCCTTTGTAAGGAGTTTTCTGAGTTGATGTAGAGGGAGTTAGAGATGTCAATGATGGGTGAGCTGACCTTCTTTCTTGGACTTCAAATCAAACAAATGGAAAGTGGAATCTTCATCCATCAGTCGAAATATTGCAAGGAATTATTGAAGAAGTTCGATATGGAGCAGTGTAAGGACGCATCTACACCTATGGCATCTACATGCTATCTAGACAAAGATGAAAAGGGAAAAGCGATTGCGGTAACCAAATATTGTGGGATAATCGGCTCCATATTGTATTTAACTGCTAGCCGCCCCGATATTATGCTTAGTGTTTGTATGTGTGCTAGGTTTCTAGCTTTGCCAAAAGAATCGCATTATATTGCTGTAAAACGTATCATGAGATATCTAAAAGGAACTATTCATATGGGATTATGGTATCCTAGGGATGCCTCACTATCCTTGGTAGGTTACTCCGACTCCGACTTCGATGGGTGTAAGTTGGCTCGCATTAGCACCAGTGGGACTTGTCACCTATTAGGCAGCTCCCTAGTTG
>NC_032009.1:4298657-4300005 GCF_001865875.1 Lupinus angustifolius | reverse complement strand
CCACCGCTGAAGCGGAATACATTGTCGTTAGCAAGTGTTGCACTCAAATCCTTAGGATGAAGCAACAACTTATGGAGTTTGGGCTCATATTAGAAAAGATCCCTATTAAATGTGATAACATGAGTGCCATTAACCTCTCCAAGAATATGTCTTGCATTCTAGAACTAAGCATATTGAAATAAGACATCATTTCTTGCGTGATCATGTTCAAAAAGGTGAATGTATATTAGAATTTGTTGAAACAACTAAACAATTGGCATATATTTTCACCAAGTGCCTCTCACGAGATACGTTCTATGTTCTTCGAAGAGAACTAGGAATCGTTGATGAAAAATATCTTGATTAAATTTTTTTTTTGTGATTGCCTTCCATGATCCCTTTGAATGCTTTGTAAATGATGATTGAATGCTTATGATTCCTTGTATAATCCATGATTCTGTGCTTAAAAGCTTTAAATATATGTGATAGCTTAAAATCAAATTATCCAATTAACTTTGAAATCCATGCATGCTTTTAAATACATCCAAAATGCCGAAATTGATGCATTTAATCGATTAAGTAAATCAATTAATCGATTACCTGGGCCAAAACTTTTAAAAATGGCATTTTCAACTCAGGTTAATCCTAGCTAATGGACTTTGTTGATCCTTGTTTCCTCTTGAGATCTTATGTTTTGTATTGCATTGCTGTTTTTATTTGGATTGTAACAACTTTATATCTACTGCTGAACTACTGCTTTACATTTTGTGGTAAAATGATTTCAAATTATCGCGTTTACACTTGATTGTTAATTATGTTGCATATAGCACTTTACTGTGTTTGAAATGAATCTTGATCATGATTGGTATATGTGATTATATTGAATGATTGTGCCTATTACAAACTGCTCAAATATATCAAAAGCTTAATCATTCCGTTCTTGATTTGCTTCTGCATAACATTTCATGCCATTCAAACTGTTCTGTGGCTATCTGCTGTCAATTTAATCGATTAACGGTTTCACTTAATCGATTAAATGATGTAAAACTATGAATTTGTTCAAACTTCTTTACAGTTGGTTAACTGGTTACATACCCAAGTTTAATTGATTAATTACAGTCTGTCATAACCATAATAACTCTCCTAACTTTTGACTAGAATTGAATATGTTTATCTTTTTTATAATGTCAAAAGGGGGAGAAAAGTTTCTTGTTGTGTTATATACATTTTGCATGTTGTTCTATTAAGCTTCAGTACATAATTTTGCTTACCTACAAGGAAGCAATGCGCTTTAACTTTGTTCTTAGAAAAACAACCTATGTCAACCGTTTTTTAAAATCATCATCAAGCTTATCCATCAACAATTGAA
>NC_032009.1:4229176-4298557 GCF_001865875.1 Lupinus angustifolius | reverse complement strand
ATTTGGTCATATCTAGACTAGGGTGTAAATTGAGTTTATAATCTAAGTAGTCTGGGATGTGTGCCATAGTAAGTAAGTATAGGTTAGGTGAACCTAGGTGCTAGTCTCTTAAGCCATCTTAATTGTCATATCATATTCATGAGACATATCATCTAGTTAATTGTATGTCCATGCAACTATCATACATGTTATATGTGCATATTAGGCATAATATAATTAGTAAAACATGTATATATATTGTGCATAACATATGAGAAGTTTACCATTTGAAACATATGCACAAATGTTCCAATTAATCGATTAACGTGGTAACTTAATCGATTAACTCAACTGTTTTTCTTTTAAATATATGTTTTCTATTTCAACTGAATTTTGTGTCATTATGTTGCCCCGTTAATCGATTAAAGAGAATCCTTAATAGATTAACTAGTCTCTTATTTGTTATAAATGAAATATGTTTTAACTGTTTAACTGTTTTGCAACAAATGTAACCGCCTATTCTCTATGCTATAAATACAAGGCATTATTCAGAAATGCATTCTATTGTATAGGGCTGTTCAGAGAGCATTTTGCATACGTGTTTTACTGTATTTTTGCAAGAAAGTTGCATGCGTGAGAAGAGAGATTATGCTGTTTTAATTGTTGATAATATGCTTACTGTTTTTGCATAATTCTGTATCCATTCTTATCTTGCTCACATGCTCATGCATTAGATATTGATAGAGAGAAATTATATGTATACTGATATTGATTAACTCATTTTAATCTTGATGGCTTAAGTGGTTTGTAAAAGGTTTAATCTTTGAGTCTTTATCTTGTCATATTTTAACCATTATTGTGCTTAGTATACCTTGTTGCTTAACGTGTTTTTGTGTAATCAGGATTTGTCTATTGGTGTGAGATCACCATAGAGATTGAGGTTCTTCACCAAGGCTAGGAGGTCTTGATTGGAGGATGAGATTCTTGGCTGGGGCTAGTTTGCGAGAAAGGTTTTCTCAGAGGCGAAGGGTAGAGTCAAACCAAGGATTTAGAGGTACTCTATTTCAAGAAGGGAGTGTCCTATGTTCTTGTAATTGAATTGGTATTTGTATCCATATTTCAATATTGTGAAGAAAGAAAATCTCCCTGATCCAGAAGGGGAGGTCTGGATGTAGTTTGTAGTGGACCGCAAACGAACCAGGATAAAAATCCTTTTTGCTTCATTCTTTCTCTCTTTATCTTCTTTATGTTTCTTGCCATTATAAATTGAATCTGTAATTGAAAATTTGGATATTTATTTAATGCCATATACTTAATAATTGTGCGTAAAAATATATGTATTATATCTGTTCAATTTTATTTTAATTATTGTGAAAATTGCATGTCTGATCATTCTCTTCTGTGCAATAGTTAATCGATTAAATCCTACTGTTAATCGATTAACTGGGCTGTTTTCCAGCAGTTGGGTTTTTGTTCAAGAAGCGGTGATTGATAACCGCTACACCTATTCAACCCCCCTTCACATTCTACTTCACATCAAATTACTCAAAGTGTTTGCGTATGTAATCTGATAGTAGAATAAGGGTTTAAACCTTATTAAGGACTTTTAGGATAGAATTGTGTTCAATTGGACTCTCATGAATGTATGAACATGGTACGACAATTGATATACATTCTAGTTGTCATAAAATGACTCAAAAGTGTTTGTGTATGTAATGTAATACTAGGAAAAGGGTTTTATCCTTAATAAGGACGGTTAGAATGGAATTATAATCAATTGGATTCTCATGGATGTATGAATGTGGTATGACAATTGTGATACTTTGTACTTCACATCAAATGGCTCAAAAGTGTTTGAGAGTGTATTCTAATACTAGGGGAAAGGTTTAATCCTTATTAAGGACATTTTAGAATTGAAATGTACTCAATGGGACTATCATGGGTGTATGAACATGGTATGACACTTGTGATACTTTCTACTTGACATCAAATGTCTCAAAAGTGTTTGAGAGTGTAATATAATACAAGGAGGAAGGTTCAATCCTTATTTAGGACAATTAGAATGGAATAGTAGTCAATTGGAGTATCATGGATGTATGACCATGGTATGACAATTATGATAATTTCTAGTTGACATCAAATTTATCCAAAGTGTTTGAGAGTGTAAACTAATACTAGGACAAGAGTTTTGTCCTTATTAATGATTTTAAGAATGAAATTGTAGTCAATTGGACTCTCATGGTGTATAAAAATGGTACGACAATTGTGATACTTTCTACTTCACGTCAAATGGCTCAAAAGTTTTTTTAAGTGTAATCTAATACTAGGGAAATGGTTTAATCCTGATTAAGGAAATTTTAGAATTGAATTAGAGTCAACTAGAATCTCATGGGTATATGAATGTGGTATGACAATTGTGATACTTTCTACTTGACATCAAATGGCTCAAAAGTTTTTGAGAGTGTAATCTAATACTAGGAGAAGTGTTTAATCCTTTATAAGCACATTTTAGAATGAAGTCGTAGTCAATGGGACCGTCATAGGTATATGAATGAGGTATAACATTTGTGATACTTTCAATTTGACATCAAATGCCCAAAAGTGTTTGAGAGTGTAATTTAATACTAGGATAAGGGTTAAATCCTTATTATGGACTATTAGAATAGAATTGTAGTCAATTTGACTCTCTTGGATGTATGAACATGGTATGACAATTATGATACTTTCTACTTGATATCATATGTCTCAAAAGTGTTTGAGAGTGTAATCTAATACTAGGAGAATGATTTCATCCTTATTAAGGACATTCTAGAATTAAATTGTAGTCAATTGGACTCTCATGGATGTTTGAACTTGGTATTACAATCGTGATATTTTATAGTTGACATTAAATGACTCGAAAGTGTTTGAGAGTGTAATATAATACTAGGACAAAAGTTTATTCCTAATTAAGGACTTTCATAATGCAATTGTAGTCAATTGAACTTTCATGGAGTATGAACGTGGTATGACAATTGTGATACTTTCTACTTCACGTCAAATGGCTCAAAAGTATTTTAAAGTGTAATCTAATACTAGGGGAATGGTTTAATCCTTATTAAGGACATTTTAGAGTGGAATTGTACACAACTTGACTCTCACCAGTATATGAACATGGTATGACAATTTTGAAACTTTCTACTTGACATCAAATGTCTCAAAAGTGTTTGAGAGTGTAATCTAATACTTGGAGAATGATTTAGGCCCCAGCCAGGTATCGCATAATATCAAGACCTCTTTCTTCTCGTGAAGACACACCTAACAACAGCTATGATTTTCCCCAAACCTACTCTCTATCAATAGCGATAACAATCACACCAAGTATTAGATTACACACTCAAACACTTTTGAGCCATTTGACGTGAAGTAGAAAGTTTCGCAATTGTCTGACCATACTCATACACTCAGGAGAGTACAATTGACTACAATTCCATTCTAATCGTCGTCAATAAGAATTAAACCCTTTTCCTGGTAATAGATTACACTCTCAAAAACTTTTGAATCATTTGATCTCAACTACAAAGTATAACAATTGTCATACCATGTTCAGACACCCATGAGAGTCCAATGAACTATAATTCCATTCTAAAAGTCCTTAATAATGTTTAAACCCTTCCCCTAGAGTTAGATTATACTCTAAAAAGCTTTGGAGAAAATTGCTCACAACTATAAAATATCACGATTGTCATACCATGTTCATACACCAATGAGAGACCAAATGATTACAATCCAATTCTAAATTGTCCTAAATAAGGATTAAACCACTATACAAGTAATAGATTATACTCCCAACCACTTTTGAGTCATCTGATGTCTAGTAGAAAGTATCATATCGTCATTCCATGTTCATACACCTATGAGAGTTCAATTGACTATAATTCCATTTTAAACATCCTTAATAAGGAATAAACTGTTTTCCTACTATTAGATTACATTCTCAAACACTCTTGAGTCATTTTATGACAAGTAGAGAGTATCACATTCATACACCCATGAGAGTCTAATTGACTACAATTCCATTCTACAAGTCCTTAATAAGGATTAAACCCATTGTCCTAGTATTAGACTACACTCTCAAACACTTCTGAGCCATTTGATGTCAAGTAGAATGTATCGCAAATTTCATACCACATTCAAACAGCAATGAGGGTCCCATTGACTACAATTCACTTCTAAAATGTCCTTAATAAGGATTAAACCCTTCTCTTAGTATTAGATTATACAATCAAAAGCTTTTGAGCCATTTCTTGTCAACTCCAGAATATCACGATTTTAATACCACGTTCATACACCAATGAGAGTCCAATTGACTTCAATTCCATTCTAAATGTCCATAATAAGGATTAAACCCTTTTCCTAGTATTAGATGACACACTCAAATAGAAAGTATAACAATTGTCATAGCACGTTGGTACACCCATGAGAGTCCAATTGACTACAATTTCATTCCAAAAGTCCTTAATAAGGATAAAACCCATTGTCCTAGTATTAGACTACACTCTCAAACACTTTTGAGCCATTTGATATTAAATAGCAAGTATCACAAATTTCATATCACGTTCATACAACAATGAGTGCCCATTGACTACAATTCAATTCTAAAATGTCCTTAATAAGGATTAAACTGTTTTCCTAGTATTTGATTACACTAAAAAATGAGGGTGCCATTGACTACAAATCAATTCTAAAATGTCCTTAATAAGGATTAAACCATTTTCCTAGTATTTGATTACACTCAAAAACACTTTTGAGTATCTCAATATCAACTAGAAAGTATCACAATTTTCATACCACATTCATATCCATGAGAGTCCAATTGACTACAATTCCATTCTAAAAGTCCTTCATAAGGATTAAATCCTTTTCTAAGTATTACATTATACTCTGAAAGACTTTTCAGTCATTTGATGTCAACTAGAAACTATCACTGTCATATCAAGTTCAAACACACATGAGATTACAACGGACTTCAATTCCATTCTAAACTTCCTTCATAAAGTTTAAACCCTTCTCCTACTATTCGATTACACTCTCAAAAATGTTTGAGCCATTTAATGTCAACTGGAAAATATCATGATTGTAATACCACGTTGATACACCCATGAGAGTTCAATTGTCTACAATTCAATTCTAAAATGTACTTAATAAGGATTAAATCATTCTCTTAGTATTAGATTACTCTCTCAAACACTTTTCAGTCACTTGACATCAACTAGAATGTATCACAACAATTCCATTCTAAAAGTTCATAATAAGGATCAATCCATTCTCCTAGTATTAGAAAACACTCCGAAATAAGGATTAAATTATTGTCCTAGTATTAGATTAATCTCTCAAACACTTGTGACAAATTTGATGTCCAATAGAAAGTATCTCAATTATCCTACCACGTTCATAAACCTGTTAGAGTCCATTTCACTATAATTCCATTCTAAAATTTCTTAATGAGGATTAAATCCTTGTCCTAGTATTAGATTACACTCTCAAACACTTTTGAGCCATTTGATGTCAACAAGAAAGTATCACAAATTTCATAGCACGTCCACACACCCATGAGAGTCATATTAACTACAATTCAATTCTAAAATGTCTTTAATAAGGATTAAACCCTTCTCCTAGTATTAGATTACCCTCTCAAACACTTTTGAGTCATTTCATGTGAAATAGAAAGTATCACAATTGTAATACCATGTTCATACACCCATGAGAGTCCAAATGACTACAATTCCATTCTTAACATCCTTAATATGGATTAAAACATTTTTCCTAGTATTAGATTACACTACCAAACACATTTGATTCATTTAAGGTCAAATAGAAAATATCACGATTGTAACACCACATTCATACACCCATGAAAGTCCAATTGACTACAATTAAATTCTAAAATGTCCTTAATAAGGATTAAATCATTCTCCTAATATTAGATTACACTCTCAAACAGTTTTGAGACATTTGATGTCATGTAGAAAGTATCACAACTGTCATACCATGTTCATACACCCACGAGAGTCCAATTGACTACAATTTTGTTCTAAATGTCCTTAATAAGGATTAAACCCTTGTCCTAGTATTAGACTGCACTCTCAAACACTTTTGAGCCATTTGATGTCAAACATAATGTATCACAAATGTCCTACCACGTTCATACACCAACGAGGGTCCCAATGACTACAATTCAATTCTAAAATGTCCTTAATAAGGATTAAACCCTTTTCTAAGTATAAGATTACACACTCAAAACCTTTGAGCCATTTAATGTCAACTAGAAAATATTACGATTGTAATATCATGTTGATACACCCATGAGAGTCCATTAACTACAATTCCATTCTAAACGTCCTTAATTAGGATTAAATCCTTTTCCTAGTATTAGATTACACACTCATACACTTTTGATTCATTTGATCAAAAATAGAAAGTATAAGAATTGTCATACCATGTTCGTACACCTAGGATAGTCCAATTGACTACAATTAATTCCAAAAGTCCTTAATAAGGTTTAAACCCTTCTCCTAGTCTTAGATTACACTCTCAAACACTTTTGACAAATTTCATGACAACTATAAAATATCACGATTGTAATACTACGTTCATACACCCATGAGAGTCCAATGGACTATAATCCAATTCTAAAATGTCCTTAATATGGATTAAACCATTGTCCTATTATTAGAATACACTCTCAAAAACATTTTAGTCATTTGGTGTCAACTAGAAAGTATCACAAATGTCATTCGCCTAGTCTTAGATTACGCTCTCAATCACTTTCGAGCCAATAGATGTCAACTAATAAAATACCACAATTGTCATACCACATTCATACACCCATGAGAGTCCAATTGACAACAATTCAATTCAAAAATTTCCTTAATAAGGATTAAATCATTCTCCTAGTTTTAGATTACACTTTCAAACCCTTTTGAGATATTTGATCTCAAGTAGACAATATCATAATTGTTATACCACGTTCATACACTCATGAGAGTCCAATTGACTACAATTTCATTCCCTAAGTCCTTAATAAGGAGCCCCTCTCCTCATATTAGATTACACACTCAAAAGATTTTGAGCCATTTAATGTCAACTCGACAATATCATGATTGTAATACCATGTTTATACATCCATTATAGTCCAATTGACTACATTTCCATTTTAAACATCCTTAATAAGGATTACACCCTTTTCCTAGTATTAGATTACACACTCATACACTTTTGAGTCATTTGATCTCAAGTAGAAAGTATAACAATTGTCATACCACGTTCACACCCATGACAGTCCAATTGAATACTATTCCATTCTGAAAGTCCTTCATAAGGTTTAAACCCTTATCCTATTATTAGATTACTCTATTAAACACTTTTGAGAAATTTGATATAAAAAAGGAAATATCACGATTGTAATACCACGTTCATAAACCCAAGAGAGTCCAATTGACTACAATTCCATTCTAAAAGTATATAATTACAATTAAATCCTTCTCCTAGTATTATATTACACTCTCAAAAACTTTTGAGGGATTTGATGTGAAGTATAAAGTATCCCAATTATTATACCACGTTCATACACTCATGAGTGTCTAATTGACTACATTTCCATTCTAAAAGTCGATAATACGGATTAATCCTTTCCCCTAGTATTTAAGCCATTTGATGTCAACTAGAAATTATCACAATTGACATACCACGTTTATACACCCATGATAGTCCAATTGACTATAATTCAATTCTAAATAGTCCTTAATAAGGAGTAGACCCTTCTTCTAGTATCAGATTACACTCTCAAACACTTCAGGTCCTTTTGATGCCAAGTAGAAAGTATCATAATTGTTATACCATGTTCATACAACACTGAGAGTCCCAATGACTACAATACCGTTCTAAAAGTCCTTAGTAAGGATTAATCCCTTGTCCTAGTATTAGATTACATTCAAAAACACTTTTGAGTCACTTGATGTCAACTAGATTGTATCACAATTGTCATACCACATTCATATCCATGAGAGTGCAATTGACTACAACTACATTCTAAAAGTCCTTACTAATGATTGAACCCTTTTCCTAGTATTACATTACACTCTCAAACACTTTTCAATCACTTGATATCAACTAGAATGTATCAAAATTGTCATACCACATTCATACCCACGAGAGTCCAACTGACAACAATTCCATTCTAAAAGTCCTTAAAAAATATTAATCCCTTTTCCTACTATTACATTACACTCTCAAACACTTTTAAGAAATTTGATGTCAACTAGAAAGTATCAAAACTTTAATAGCACATTCATACACCCATGACAACCCAATTGACTACAATTCCATTCTAAAAGTCCATAATAAGGATTAAATCATTCTCCTAGTATTAGATTACACCCCTAAACACTTTTGAGCCATTTAATGTCAACTATAAAATGTTACGATTTTAATAGAACGTTCCTACACCCATTAGAGTCCAATTGACTACAATTGAATTCCAAAATGTCCTTAATGAGGATTAATTTATTCTCCTAGGACTACATTAGTCTTTCAAACACTTTTGAGTAATTTGATGTCAAGAAGAATGTATTACAATTGTCATACCACGTTCATACACCCATGAGAGTCCATTTCACTATAATTCCATTCTACAAGTCCTTAATAAGGATTAAACCCTTGTCCTATTATTAGATTACACTCTTAAAAACATTTTAGTCATTTGGTGTCAACTAGAAAGTATCACAAATGTCATACCACGTCCATACACACATGAGATTACAATTGACTATAATTCCATTCTAAACTTCCTTAATATAGTTTAAACCCTTCTCCTACTATTCGATTACAGTCTCAAAAAGTTTTGAGCCATTAAATGTCAACTAGAAAATATCACGATTGTAATACCACGTTCATACACCCACGAGACTCCAATTGACTAAAATTTGATTCTAAAATGTCCTTAATAAGGATTAAACCATTCTCGTAGAATTAGATTACACACTGTTGAAATAGATTTTTCTTGTGTGGTTAGGCAAGACAGTTTTCGATTGATTTATTTAGTGACAGATCTAGTCTTTGCTCGCCATCTCGGCATTGTTGGAATAAATTCCAACGCTGGTATAATAGTTTCAAGAATGTTCCATTTGATCAAAAACTTATCTTTATTGAATTATTAACAACTTCTTACCATGTCGACTTTGTTGGAATAAATTCTAATGCCAGTATAATGGTATGAACTTAGAAAATTAATACAAGTGATATTTATTTTTGTTTTCCTTGATTAATCGAACTTCTTCCTTATGGAAGATTGGTAAAGAATATATAAATAAAGCAATAAACGGTTAGTTGCATAATTTAAATGACAAAAAAGAAATGTTAGTTGCAGAAAATAAATTACTGAAAAATAAAAGTTAGTAGTTAGATTACTCATTATGATTGTGTATTTTTTTCTTTTCACAAAGATACAATTTATGAATTAAATTGCACTTTGATTCAAGGTTTCTTTCTTTGTCAACAAATAAAATATATAAGTTATCACTTTACTATTTTACATTTGCATCTCTTTCAAGATTCCATTGGAGTATATTATAGGGTTATGTCGAACCACAAGGAATTTCCTAAAAGAATATTATTATAAACATGTTATATTACTAATATAGAATGAATATGTTGTTGATTGATTTTGTATTATGTTGCATAAAAAGTAATAAGGAAACTTAAACTAATATTCACAAATTCTTGAGGAGAAAATTGGTTTGAGATATGGAATTATTTCTAGACTATATTGATTTTGAAAACATTACAAGCTATGTGTTATACTTTCGGTTGATTCCACACACCATTTCTAAATCCTTCATCTAGTGTCCTACAATGATAAGATGATTTTCAAAACTTATGTAATACACTAAATAATAGTTAAGTGCCACTCGTCAGAGTAGGTTGCCACACCCTACTTCAGGCTCAATTAACTTTATTTAGCCGTGAACATAAGTTGCTTAAAATAGATGCTTGATGTGGCAAGTGAAATAAGGTGTAGGTTATACTTTTTAGTTCACTTGCCAACTCTTTGAGAAGAAGCATTTTTGGATCTTTAAATCAAGTTTTAGGTGATCAAGCTAAAACCGCATTAAGAACTTCATAAAGAATCAAAACTTAACCAAAAGTAATAATAACATTACACCATAATCCAAATCAATATGTAGGAGCATGAGCCATCTATCCAAGGATGAGATGCTTTTGGACCCAAATGAGAATACAAGTTTATGTTTTTGTATCACATTTTCCATCTCATATCTCCTCTTGAATTCTAAGTAAAAATTAAAAGAAATTACCTAGAACAAGCTTAGAACCGAGACTAGAATTTCTAGAGAGAAGAAGAATAATAATAATGAAGAATGAATGTGAAAATGTAAGTGGAAGAATGCAATCAAGTGTATGTTGAAGTGTTGAATGGGGGCCTTATTTATAGGCAACCAAGGCACCGCTTGGCTCAGCTTCTAGCCCACGCTAGGCGCACCAAACCCTTGAGCATGGGTTTGGTCCATGACCAAACAGCTTAGTCATCTTTTTGGTGTTGACTCACCAAAGCTAGTTGTGAGGTACTTGACCAAACTATTGTGAGCTACTCTAAAAAGTGCTCAGGAGCCTTGTCAAGTGAGGTCATGCATGATGTCAAGGTTGCTAGGTGGCTTAGTCAAGTTGACCCTAGCTAGGTCTAGCCCGCCTGGCTGCTTATGTGGCCATGTTGAGTTGCCTACTTGAGCACCTTGTTTTGCTATGGCTAGGTGTTAGGTTCCAACCGGGAGGTCCCAAGGTGCGCATTGAGCTGCATGCTTCAACAGGTTGGCATCTTCCAGGCTTGAGTCTCACCGTGTAAAGCTTGTGCCTGACTACAATTCAATTCTAAAATGTCCTTAATAATGATTAAATCCTTCTCCTAGTATTAGATTACAGTCACAAACAATGTTTAGCCATTTCATGTTATGTAGAAAGTATAACAATTGTTATACCACGTTCATACACCCATGAGAGTCCAATTTACTACAGCTCCATTCTAAAAGTCCTTAATAAGGTTTAAACCCTTCTCCTATTATTAGATTACACTATCAAACACTTTTAAGAAATTTGATGTCAAATAGGAAATATCACGATTGTAATACCACGTTCATACACCCATGAGAGTCCAATTGACTACAGTTCAGTACTAAAATATCCTTAATGAGGATTAAACCCGTCTGTTAATATTAGGTTACCCTCTCAAACACTTTTGAATCATTTTATGTCACTAGAAAGTATAACAATTGTCATACCACGTTCACACACCCATGATAGTCCAACTGACTACAATTCAATTCTAAAATGTTCTTAATAGGGATTAGACCATTGTTCTAGTATTAGATTACACTCTCAAACATTTTTGGTTCATTTGTTGTCAAGTAGAAAGTATCATAATTGTCAGACCACATTCATAATTCAAGGAGAGTCCAAATGACTATAATTTCATTCCAAAAGTCCTTAGTAAGGATAAACCCTTTTCCTAGTATTAGATTACACTCAAAAACACTTTTGAGTCCCTTGATGTAAATTAGAAAGTATCATAATTGTCATACCACATTCATACCCATGAGAGCCCAAATGACTAAAATTCCATTCTAAAAGTCCTTAATAAGGATTGAACCCTTTTCCTAGTATTACATTACACTCTCAATACTTTTCTGTCATTTGATCTCAACTAGAAATTATCACTATTGTCATACTATGGTCAAACACACATGAGATTACAACGGACTACAATTCCATTCTAAAAAACCTTAATAAAGCTAAAATCCTTCTCCTACTATTCGATTACACTCTGAAAATATTTTGAGCCATTTAATGTCAACTGGTAAATATCATGATTGTAATAAAATGTTCATACACTTATGAGAGTGCAATTGACTAAAATTAAATTCTAAAATGTCCTTAATAAGGATTAAATCATTCCCCTAGTTTTAGGTTACACTCTCAAACATTTTTCAGTCACTTGATGTGAACTAGAATGTATCACAGTTATCATACCACATTCATACCCATGATAGTCCAATCGACTACAATTCCATTCTAAAAGTCCGTAATAAGGAGTACACACTTCTCCTAGTATTAGATTACACTCCCAAACACTTTTGAGAGCCCAATTGACTACAATTTAATTCTAAAATATCCTTAATAAGGATTAAATCATTCTCCTAGTATTAGATTAGTCTCTCAAACACTTTTCAGAAATTTGATGTCAAGTAGAAAGCATCACAATTGTCATACCACATTCATACACCAATGATAGTCCATTTCATTATAATTCCATTCTAAATGTCCTTAATAAGGATTAAACCTTTGTCTTAGAATTAGATTACAATCTCAAACACTTTTGCGCCATTTCATGTCAACTAGAAAGTATTACAAATGTCATACCACGTTCATACACCCAGGAGAGTCCCAATAACTAAAATTCAATTCTAAGTTGTCCTTAATAAGGATTAGATTACACTCTCAAACACCTGTGAGCCAATTCATATGAACTAGAAAGTACAAAAATTGTCATACCATGAGAGTCCAGTTTACTACAATTCCATTCTAATAGTCCATAATAAGGTTTAAACCCTTCACCTACTATTAGATTACACTTTCAAACACTTTTTAGAAATTTGATCTCAAATAGGAAATATCACGATTGTAATAACATGTTCATACACCCATCAGAATCCAATTGACTACAATCCAATTCTAAAATTTCCTGAATAAGGATTAAACCATTCACCTAATATTTGATTACACTCTCAAACACTGTTGAGCCATTTGATGTGAAGTAGAAAGTATAACAATTATCATACCACATTCATACACCCATGAGAGTCCAATTGACTACAATTCAGTACTAAAATCTCATTAATAAGGATTAAAACCTTTTCCTAATAATGAATTACACTCTGAAACAGTTTTGAGCTATTTGATGTGAAGTAGAAGGTATCGAAATTGTCATACCACGTTCATACACACGTGATAGTCCAATTGACTACAATTCCATTCTTGAAGTCTTTTATAAGGATTAAACCTTTGTTGTATTATTAGATTACACTGTCGAACACTTCTGATAAATTTGATGCCAACAAGAAAGTATTGCATTTCTCATACTATGTTCATACACCCATGAGAGTCCAATTCACTACAATTCCATTCTAAAAGTCCTTAATAAGGATTGAACCCTTCTCCTAATATAACATTACACTCTCAAACACTTTTTAGTCATTTGATGTCAACTTGAAAGCATCACTATTTTCATGCCATGTTCAAACACACATGATATTACAATTGACTACAATTCCATTCTAAACTTCCTTAATATAGTTTAAACCCTTCTCCTACTATTCAATTACACCAAAAAACATTTGATCCATTTAATGTCAACTAGAAAATATCACGATTGTAATACCACTTTCATACACCCATGAGAGTCCAATTGACTACAATTAAATTCTAAAATGTCCTTATTAAGGATTACATCATTCTCCTACCATTCGATTACACTCTCAAACACTTTTCAGTCACTTGATTTCAACTAGAATGTATCAAAATTGTCATACCATAATCATACCCATGAGAGTCCAATATACTACAATTCCATTGTAATAGTGTTTAATAATGTTTAATCCCTTCTCCTATTATTAGATTACAATATCAAGCACTTTTGAGAAATTTGATGTCAGATAGGAAATATCACAATTGTAATATCATGTTCATACACCCATGATAGTCCAATCGACTACAATTTAATTCTAAAATGTCGTTAATAAGGATTAAATCATTCTCCTAGTATTAGATTCGACACTCAAACACTTTTGAGAAATTTGATGTCAAGTAGAAAGTATCACAATTATCGTACCACGTTCATACATCCACGAGAGACCATTTCACTATAATTCCATTATAAAAGTCCTTCATAAGGATTAAACCCTTGTCCTAGTATTAGATGACACTCTAAAATACTTTTAAGCCACTTGATGTCAACTACAGAGTATCACAAATGTCATACCACGTCCATACACCCTTGAGAGTCCCATTGACTACAATTCAATTCTAAAATATCCTTAATAAGGATTAAACCCTTGTCCTAGTATTAGATTACACTCTAAAACACTTTTGAGCCATTTCATGTGAACTACAAAGTATAAAAATTGTCATACCACGTTCATACACCCATGAGAGTCCAATTGACTATAATTCCATTCTAAATGTCCTTAATAACATTAAAACCCTTCAACTATTATTATATGACACAGTCAAACACTTTTGAGAAATTTGATGTCACGTAGGAAATATCACAATTGCAATAGCACGTTCATAAACCCATGAGAGTACAATTGACTACAATTTAATTATAAAACGTCCTTGATAAGGATTAAATCTTTTTCCTAGTATTAGATTAGTCTCTCAAACATTTTTGAGAAATTTGATGTCAAGTAGAAAGTATCACAATTGTCGTACCACATTCATACATCCATGAGAGTCCATTTCTCTATAATTCCATTCTAAAAGTCCTTAATAAGAATTAAAACCTTGTCCTAGTATTAGATGACACTCTCAAAACTTTTGAGCCACTAGATGTCAACTAGAGAGTATTCTAAATGTTATATCACGTCCATACACCCTTGAGAGTCCCATTGACTACAATTCAATTCTTAAATTTCCTTAATAAAGATTAAACCCTTGTCCTAGCATTAGATTACAATCTCAAACACTTTAGAGACATTTCATGTGAACTAGAAAGTTTAAAAGTTATCCCACCACGTTCATACACCCTTGAGAGTCCAATTGACTACAATTCAATTTAAAATTTTCTTAATAAGGTTTAAACCATTGTCCTAGTATTAGATTTAACTCTAAAACACTTTTGAGCCATTTCAAGTGAACTAGAAAGTATAAAAAATGTCATACCATGTTCATACAACCATGAGAGTCCAATTCACTATAATTCCATTCTAAAAGTCCTTAATATAGTTTAAATCATTCTCCTATTAATAGATTACACTTTAAAACACTTGAGAGAAATTTGATGTCAAATAGGAAACATCACAATTGTAATACCACGTTCATACACCCATGAGAGTCAAATTGACAATAATGTAATGTTAAAATGTCCTTGATAAGAATTAAATCATTCTCCTAGTATTAGATTAGTCTGTCAAAAACTTTTGACAAATTTGATGTCAAGTAGAAAGTATCACAATTGTCGTGCCACGTTCATACATCCATGAGAGTCCATTTCACTATAATTCCATTCTAAAAGTCCTGAATAAGGATTAAACCCTTGTCCTAGTATTAGATGACACTCTCAAACACTTTTGAGCCACTTGATGTGAACTAGAGAGTATCACAAATGTCCTACCACGTCCATACACCCTTGAGAGTCCCATTGACTACAATTCAATTCTAAAATTTCCTTAATAAAGTTTAAACCCTTGTCCTAGTATTAGATTACATTCTTAAACACTTTTGAGCCACTTCATGTGAACTAGAAAGATTAAAAATTGTCCTACCACGTTCATACACTCATGAGAGTCCAATTAACTATAATTCCATTCTAAAAGTCCTTAATACAGTTTAAACCCTTCTCCTATTATTAGATTACACTGTCAAACACTTTTGAGCCACTTGGTATCAACTAGAAAGTATCACAAATGTCATACCACGTCCATACACCCTTGAGAATCCAATTGACTAAGATTCAATTTAAAATTTTCTTAGTAAGGATTAAACCCTTGTCCTAGTATTAGATTACACTCTAAAACATTTTTGCGTCATTTGATGTGAACTAGAAAGTATAAAAAATGTCATACCATGTTCATACACGCATGAGAGTCCAATTGACTACAATTTCATTCTAAAAGTCCTTAATATGGTTTAAATCCTTCTCCTATTATTATATTACACTTTGAAACACTTTTCAGAAATTTGATGTCAAATAGGAAACATCATAATTGTAATACCACATTCATACACCCATGAGAGTCCAATTGACAACAATTTAATTTTAAAATGTCCTTGATAAGGATTAAATTATTCTCCTAGTATTAGATTAGTCTCTCAAAAACTTTTGAGAAATTTCATGTCAAGTAGAAAGTATCACAATTGTCGTAACACGTTCATAAATCCATGAGAATCCATTGCACTATAATTCCATTCTAAAAGTCCTTAATAAGGATTAAATCCTTGTCCTAGTATTAGATGACACTCTCAAACACTTTTGAGCCACTTGATGTGAACTAGAGCGTATCCCAAATGTCAAACCACGTCCATACACCCTTGAGAGTCCCATTGACTACAATTCAATTCTAAAATTTCCTTAATAAGGATAAACCCTTGTCCTAGTATTAGATTACACTCTTAAACACTTTTGAGCCATTCCCTGTGAACTAGAAAGTATAAAAAATGTTATACCATCTTTATACACCCATGAGAGTCCAATTGACTTCAATTCCATTCTAAAAGTCCTTAATAAGGTTTAAACCCTTCTCCTATTATTAGATTACACTTTCATACACTTTTGAGAGATTTGATGTCAAATAGGAAACATCACAATTGAAATACCACGTTCATACACCCATGAGTGTCCAATTGACTACAATTTAATTCTAAAATGTCGTTAATAAGGATTAAATCATTCTCCTATTATTAGATTAGTCTGTCAAACACTTTTGAGAAATTTGATATCAAGTAGAAAGTATCACAATTGTCGTAGCACGTTCATAAATCCATGAGAATCCATTTCACTACAATTCCATTCAAAAAGTCCTTAACAAGGTTTAAACTCTTCTCCTATTATTAGACTACACTATCAAACACTTTTTAGAAATTTTATGTCAAATAGGAAATATCACAATTGTAATACCACGTTCATACACCGATGAGAGTCTAATTGACTAAAATCCTATTCTAAAATGTCCTTAATAAGGATTAAATCCTTCTCCTAGTATTAGATAACACTCTCAAACATTTTCGAGCCATTAGATGTCAAGTAGAATGTGTCACAATTATCATACCACATTCATACACCCATGAGAGTCCAATAGACTAGAATTCCATTATAATAGTCCTTAATAAGTATTAATCCCTTGTCGTAGCATCAGATTATACTCCCAAACACTTTTGAGCCATTTGATGTCTAGTAGAAAGTTTCAAATTGTCAAATGATAAGAGCCAAAAATGCCTGAATTTCATACACTTTTTTATGGCACTTATCGTAGGCAAAATTGAGAAAACCTACTTAATTCAACACTTTTTTGGATAAAATATCACAGTCTTGTATGTATGCTTTGTGTAATTCTTTTTTGTTTTATTTTGTAGGATTTAGGTGGAAAAGAGAAGAAATAATTAAGTGCTAGAAAAGTGCTCAAAATAGGCCAAAATGATCCACACATGGCAAGCTATGTGCTTAGCCTTAAGCATGACTCAACAAAATTTGGCCTATGTGGAAAGCATGGAGTCAACATGAAGCTACTCACTAAGCAGCTTAGCTTCGACCAAACCCACGCCTAGCTGATCTGGACACCAACCTGGCACGGTCAAACTCAACCTGGCGCAGTCGAAACACAAACATGGCACAAGCCAACCTGCTCAAACAGCCTCCATATGCTTTTCAGAGGTAGCTCACAATAGATGGGCAAGTAGCTCACAATAGCTTGTGTGACTCAGCCCCATGCAAGTGACTAAGCTGTTTGGCCAAGTGACCAAACCCACGCTGAAGGGTTTGGTCAGCAGCTTGGCAGTGGAATTGAGTAGCTTGGCGGTGGCAGAAAACTCCTATAAATAGGAGGCACTTGAACGCATTCAAGGCATTCAATCTTTCACATCTTTTTCATTCACAACTCACATCCGAAATTCACTCTTCTTCTACACTTTCTACTTTGTAATTTCTGGGAGAATTTCTACTCCAAAGTAGTTTAGGTAAGTTTATTTTTTAGTTTCTCCTTAATTTAAGAAGAGAAGGAGTAATCAAATGAGATGTAGAAATTCATTTTGCAATCTCATTTGTGCATGGTAAAGTATCCTAAACCTTAGTTGAATTTTGGCTCACTAATATTTCTTGTAATTTCATGTTTCATTATAATGAATAATGTTTAAGTTCTTACTTTGGAAATTTCAATTCTTTGGAAAGTGCTTAATGCGGTTTTAGCTTGATCACCTAAAACTTGATTTCAAGATCCAAAATGCTTCTTTTTAAAGTCTTGACAAATGAACTAAAAAGTAGGAATACACCTTAGTTCATTTGCAAAATCAAAGCATCCATTTTAAGCAACTTGTAATCAAGGCTAATCAATGTTTACGGAGCCTGAAATAAGGCATGACAACTTATTTCGTCGAGTGGCATTTTTCTATTGATTAGTGTATTTGGCAAGGTTTGAATATCACTTTTTCTCTCTAGGGGATTGGGGGAAATTTTATGAATTGATGTTTGGAATGACCAAAGTATAACACATAACTGTTATACAAAATTGTCATAGAAACATGTTAAGAAATATTTCCAACATTCAAAAAAATTTTATCCTCAAGAATTTGTGCTAATTAGTTGTTTATGTTTATTTGTTTACTTGTTAAATTTTCATAAACAAAATTAAACCAATTATATGTTCAAACTTTATTAGTGATATAACATGTTTATAATAATGTTCTATTAGGCAATTCCTTGTGGTTTGACATAACCCTATACTATACTACAATTGAATCTTGAAAGAGATACAGATGTAAAATAATACAGTGTTATCAAATAAATTTTATTTGTTGACAAAGAAAGAAACCTTGAATCAAAGTGCAATTTAATTCATAAATTGTATCTTTGTGAAAAAGAAAAATACACAGTCATAATGAGTGATATAACTACTAACTTTTATTTTTGGTCATTTACGTTTCCACTGTTGGGTCCCACGGGGCTCTACCACTCACCTATAGGGGGCGTGAATACGTGATATGGTACACAATTACTGTCGCTCGATAAACAAAGAAGAAATACAAGTTAACACATTGTTTAATCAATTAAAGATAGACTTGAACGATTAACTTGATCTGTTATTAATCCATTAACTAACCAACTTAATCGATTATGTTGTTCAGTAATAGTTAAAACAGTTTTCTTTCGATCTTCCTAGATTACCAAGATTCAACCAAACTTACATGCACTTATTCCATACATTTAAGAACAATAAATGCATAATACAGAATATGCAAGTATCAGAGAATTATATGCATGTCAAGTTAAGTAAATCAAGTAATGCGGAAATTTAATAAGATAAGGGAAAAGAAGAATGAGACTCGGCTTTCATCCTAGTTCGTTTACGGGTCCACTTGCAAACTACATTAAGGCCTCCCCTTCTGATCTTGGGAGATTTTTCTTCACTGTAGAAATTCAATGTTTATTACAAACACACTTCCAATACAAGATGTAAGGCGCTCTTTTCTTGGATCTTAAACCCCACTTCAGTATGACTACAAATCTCGCCTACTAGGATACATCACTGTTCGTGACTCTAGCCCCAGCCTAAGTATCGCTTACAACCAAGACCTCTTGCTTCTCGCGAAGACACGCACCTAACCACACCTAGGGTTTTCCCAAACCTATTCTCTTTCTATGGTGATACAGCACACCAAGATAATGTGTCAATGCTTAAGTCTAACAATTTCTTCAAGTTACATATGCACCTCAATGTGCAGATTTTACACTCTTATCAGAATCTAAGAACCCTTCTAAAAGATCTCACAATTTACAGAATACAATACATGAGATGCAAGGTTTCTTTTTCACAAAGATATAACAATGAAGCTCAACTGGTATCTTGTAAAGATTCACCATTTTCTTTTCTCAAAAGAACGCTTAGAAAATCTTTCTAAAAGATCTGAAAGTTTGAGCTTAAGATCTTCTGAATAATGTGTAAAACTCTTTGTTTCGAAAATGTGTTCTAACACTATGAAAATTGGTTAGCAATGTGAAATCCTTAGGTTAATATACTATTCTTTTTTAACTGAAGTTAATCGATTATACTGAACCTTAATCGATTAACGAGTTTCTTGAAAATAACAGAAAACATAATCAGTAACCACCTTAATCGATTAACTTAACATTTAATCGATTAACGTGTTAATCCCAAGGATTAATTGATTAACACATATGTTAATTGATTAATGGTTTTCTAAAACATATTTCAAATGATGAATGAACCTCCTACATGATTTATAACCTAATGATGCATGCCTTTGAATGATGTATGATTTAAAACACTTTTTAAATGCATTCAAAGAATATGATCATGCATGTATGTATGTTCATGTAAATCATGTATGTATGCATGTATGTCTCATTTTAGATATGATTGATTTTAGCTTGTGAGACTTTCATTACGGTTCATCCTAACCTAGACTCTTACTAAGCAAGCAACTGAAGACCTAATAAAGATATGAAAAACATGTAACCCCTAGATCTTATTTTGCATGCTTTGACTTGTATACTCTTGAGTCTTGACTTAATAGTTGATACTTTTTTTGTTGATTTTCTCATCCTCTCAAGCTTGTCCTCGAATATTAACCATGTTGTTGATCCTTTGTCTTTATCAATCTTGTCTTCATCAAACTATGTGTGTCTTTTGTCTTCATCAAAACATATATTTGATGCATGCTTGTTTCTTCAAATCTCATTCATGCATGCTTGCATCTTGAATCTCTCATTCATGCATGCTTGCATCTTCAATCTTTCATTCATGTATGCTTGCATCTTCATCCACAACTAACATTTACTTTTGTCCTTTACTTTTCTGCACCTAACATTTATTTATTGCTTTACTCTTTATTCTTTATATCAATCCTTCTAAAGAAGTGGTACGGTCAACTTCTAACTTTATTCTTTTGTTCACTTTTATTATTCTTTGAAACCAACCTTTCGTAAGAAATGGAATGGTTAACTTAATAAAATGAGACCGACCTTTATGGTATGGTTAAAAGGTGTGAAGAAGATCTTTGCTCCTGGTCTTGGCACAGTTTTGATGAAGACACCAACATCACCAAAAAGAAGAAAATGAAGAATACTTATGAAGACAAAGAAGACAAAACTTCGAGACAAATTAGTCTAAATAGGTACTTCTATCCTATACTCTCAAATATACAATAGTAGTAAGGCTCAAACTATTTTAAAAGAAAATGGAACGGGTTACTGCATCTAAGTAACAGGTTACGTGTATGAGAAAAGAGTTATCCAACTTAAAACTTATCAGAGTAATCCATTACTATCTATGAGTAATAGATTACCAGTTTTAGAGAAGTTGAGTAACGGATTACCCACTTGTTGTAATCGATTACTCTAAATAGAATTTAAATGCCTAATGGACAGAATGTTTGGGTAATCGATTACCCACTAGTTGTAATCGATTACTGAGAGTTGTTGCATCAGATTTCAGATTTCAAAATGAAAGGTTTTCATCCAAAACAAAATATCTTCACTCCAATCTATTACTACCTTTTCGTAGAGGCACTATGGGTGATTGGAAAGTCTATTTAAAGGCATTTAATCTCACAACACAAACACACAACTCTTATACAAATTTTAAAAGCTCTTACACACATTCTGAAATTATATTTCTGCACTTTTGGCAACTAGTTCTTAAACATTCAAAGTTGATTTTTCTGAAGCTGCTTAAAGTAAAGTTTTTCAAATTTTACCAACTTATAAAGAGCATTATGACTAAGTATACAAAAGAGTTGATTGGATTCCAAGTTATATTACTTTCAAACTTGTAAAGGCAATCTGCCATTGTTGTACATTCTTCATTTCTATTGCGGAATACATTCTTTCACAAGGGTGTGATAAGAAAGGGGATTAGAATCACTTGGAAAGGTGTTTTCCAAGAGTGAATAAGGATTAGTGAGTGTGTAAGGTACATAGAGATCTCGGGGTGAGATATTGTAATTGCAACTTGTAATCTTTAGTGAAGAAATCTCTTGTGTTGCAAGAGTACTACATGTAGCCTTCGGTGGACAAGAAGGTGAACCAGTATAAATATCCTTGTGCATTCTCTTCTCCCTTATCTCTTTGATTATTTGTTTGTTTAATTTCTGCATATATTTTCCGTTGCACTTTAACTCTTGATTTTGCAGAAAAAGTGGCCATAATTTTAAATGAAATAATTCCCCCCCCCCCCCACTTAGTTGCAATCTCATTCTTACAATTGGCACCAAAGCTATTTTTGAGTAAGCTATTCTTAAATCTGATCCTATATCGAAGATGGCCTCAAGATCATTCCTAGGAGAAGGTTCCAACATCATCCACCCTCCAGGTTTTTTTGGAGTGTGCTACAACTTGTGGAAAATCAAAATGAGAATATTTATAGAATCTCATGACTTGGACATATGGAATGCAATTGAAGAAGGACCATATGAACCCTTCACTATAATCAACAGCGTAAGAAAAGTAAAGCCCAAATCTTCCTAGAATGATGGAGATAAAAAGAAGGTGCAACATGATCTCAAAGCAAAGAACTTCCTCATATCAGTACTTGGCATTGACGAGTTCTTTAGAGTATCAAATTGCAAATCTGCGAAAGAAATGTGGGATACTCTAGAGACTACATATGAAGGAACTGAGGAGGTAAAAAGATCAAGACTTAACACTTGTTCCCAAAAATACGAAATGTTTCGTATGAAACATAGAGAGAAAATTGTGGATCTTCAAAAGAGGTTTACTCATCTTACAAATCACCTTGTTGCACTTGGTAAGGTACTATCAAACAGTGACTTGAACTTAAAGGTTCTAAGATCACTCACTAGAACATGGCAACCCAAGGTAACTGCCGTTTCTAAAAAGAAAAGTTTATTGAAAATGTATTTGGCTGCTTTGTTTGGTAAATTCCAGGAACATGAATTAGAACTCACTCAACTTGACCAACATGAAGAGCTAGAAAAGAAAAAGAGGAATATCTCTCTCAAGGCGAAAGTAGACAAATATGAATCTGAGAAGGAAGAAATGGAAGACATAAGTATTTTTTTAAAGAAGGTCAACAAGTTCCTTAAAAGGGACAAGAGTGGTAAACCTGGACAAATGAGAAAATTCACCAAGAAAAATGACTCCTCCACTTCAAACTAAAATTTCACATGCTTCGAATGTGGCAAGCCTGGCCATATGAAGATAGACTGTCCAAACCTGAAAAAAAAACTCTTCAAAGGGAAGAATGAAATGAGGATTGGACAAAGAGCCTACATTGCTTGGGAAGACAATGATACCAGTTCCACTTGTGAACAAGAAAATAGAGAACGAGCACATCTTTCCTTAATGGCATCTCATCATTCTAATGATGAAGAGGTAAATAATATTCAACTATATTCTTCTTAATTACAAACTACATTTAATGATCTGCATGATGAATATGTTAAACTCACAAGAATGTTTCTAAAACAAAAAATTGAGTTAGATGCATTTAGAAACAAACCCTCATCATCTTCATGTCAAAACTGCATTATTCTTGAAAATAAAGTTTCAACTTTTAGTCTTGAACTTAATAAGATGAACAAGAGTAGTAAAATTTTAGAAAATATCATTAATGATCAAAGACACTCAACAGACTGAAGAGGTCTCGGCTATTCAAAAAGCCATGTTTCTAAGAAACAAAGTGTCTCAACTAAGATAAACTCGGAAAAACAAAGTATCCATGCTTTTGAAAATAGAAATAATAAATCTAGGATACATAAACATCAACCCACGTGTACATTGTAAAAAATACTTGAATAATTAGAAAATATGGTGTACCCCTAGGTCATTTTAGATGGGTTGAGAAAGGTACTAACTATGTAGGACCCAAAGAATATTGGGTACCTAATAAAACTTAAACTGTTTTGCAGGATAATTTGAGAGTCCCTTGCAACTTATGGTACTTAGATAGCGGCTACTCTAAGAACATGACGAGCGATAGAAACAAGTTCTCTGTCCTCACTCCAAGGGACATAAGCTTTGTCACATATGGTGATAACAACAAGGGGAAAATACTTGGAGTTGGTAGAATTGACAAGCCACCCACAACAACCATAGGAGGTATATTATATGTTGAAGGACTCAAGCACAATCATCTAAGCTTAAGTCAATTATGTGACAAGGCTTTCATGTGGCATTCTACCTAGATAAATGCATCATCGAAAGTAAGAATTCTCAAAACTCTAAACTCATTGGTAAGAGGATAAATAATATATATATGATTGACATAGACTCCTCTTTACCAATAACATGTTTAGTTGCTAATGATAATCATGATGCATGGCTTTGGCATATGAGAATTGCTCATATACATATGGACCATTTAAATAAACTCATTAAGAGAGATTTAGTTGTTGGTTTACCCAAAATGAAGTTTGTAAAAGACAAACTATGTAGTTCTTATCAAATGGGTAAACAAACGAAAACTTCTTTTAAACCTAGGCACATGGTTTCTTCCGATAGACCATTGCAGTTACTACACATGGACATATTTGGCCCCTCAAGGACAAAAAGTTATGGTGATAACTACTATGCTCTTGTTATAGTATATGATTTTCCGAGATATACTTAGACTCTATTCTTAGTTCATAAGAGTGAGGCATTCAAAGCCTTTAGCATTTATGCTGAAAGAGTTCAGAATAAAAAATCACTAAAAATCGTTGCTATAAGAAGTGATCATGGGGGAGAATTTCAAAACTCTTCATTTCAAGAATTCTGTGATGATCTTGGCATCAATCACAATTTTTTTGCTCCTAGAGCACCACAACAAAATGGTTTTGTACAGATAAAGAATCGATCCTTGGAAGAACTGGTTGGTACAATGTTAAATGAAACTAACCTACCAAAATATTTATGGGTTGATGCAGTAAGTACTACATGTTATGTTTTAAACTGAGTTCTTATAAGACCATTTCTTAAGAAAACCCCCGATGAACTCTTTAAAGGTAGAAAACCAAACATTTCTCATTTGCCTGTATTTGATTGTAAATGCTTTGTTTTAAATAATCCCTATGAACTCTTTAAAGGTAGAAAACCAAACATTTCTCATTTGCCTGTATTTGGTTGTAAATGCTTTGTTTTAAGTAATGATAAGGATAACTTAGGAAAGTTTGATGCAAAAGCTGATGAAGGTATCTTCCTAGGCTACTCTCTTATGAGTAAAGCTTATAGAGTTTTTAATAAAAGAACTCTAGCCATGGAAGAATATGTACATGTCTCTTTTGATGAAACCAATCCTGTGATAAAGGATAGGTTAACCCTTGATGAAGAGGACTTGCCAAGTTCCCCCGCTATAGAAAATTCTATTAATGATTTTACAACTAATTCTGAGCATTTGAAAATGGATGATGATCTATCTTATCAAGAAGAGCATATTCACTCTGATTTACCAAAATAATTGACAACTCATCGAGATCATCCTATTGATAACATCATTATTGATATAAATAAGGGTGTCACTACCCGTTTAATGCTAGAAAATGCTTGTCTAAACACGGCCTTAGTTTCTCAAATAGAACCCTCCAAGATTGAGGATACAATCGAGGATGAACATTGGATTCTTACGATGCAAGAAGAATTAAGTCAGTTTAAGAGAAATGAAGTTTGAGAACTTGTTCCTAGACCTAAAAATAGGCCTGTTATAGGATCTCGTTGGGTATTTCGCAATAAATCTGATGAAAATGGTATTATTATTAGAAATAAAGCTAGACTAGTAGCCCAAGGGTACAATTAGGAAGAAGGTATAGACTTTGATGAAACATTTGCTCCGGTTGCTAGACTTGAAGCTACTAGGTTATTACTTGCATATGCATGTTCTTTAAATTTTCAGCTATATCAAATGGATGTAAAGAGTGCTTTTCTAAATGGATATATTCAAGAAGAAGTGTGTGTAGAATAACTTCCTGGTTTTGAAGATTACAAACATCCTTCTCATGTTTACAAATTAAAGAAAGCTCCCTATGGCTTGAAGCAAGCTCCACGCGCATGGTATGATCGTCTAACCAATTTTCTACTTGTAAAAGGATTAACCAAAGGGAAGCTCGACACTACACTCTTTATAAAGAAAATAAATCATCATAATCTTCTTGATAATGGAATTTTTGTAAGTCAATCCAAGTATTGCAGAGATTTGCTGAAAA
The DNA here is from genome assembly GCF_001865875.1 of Lupinus angustifolius. NCBI lineage: Eukaryota > Viridiplantae > Streptophyta > Magnoliopsida > Fabales > Fabaceae > Lupinus > Lupinus angustifolius. The sequence goes on along the minus strand of NC_032009.1, from coordinate 4,272,385 downwards.
GGTTTGATATGGATTATTGCAAGCCAATAGCTACTTCTATGGGATCTGGTACTTACAATGATACAGATGAAACTAGAAAGTCCATTGAAATATCAAAGTATCGATGTATGATTAGATCTCTTTTATATTTAACTGCCAGTATACCTGATATCATGTTTAGTGTATGTTTATATGCATGCTATCAGTCTAAACCAAAAGAATCACACTTAGTTGCTATTAAGATAATCATGAAATATCTTAAAGGCACAACTAACGTTGGGCTATTGTATCCACAAGGAAGTATATGTGATTTGGTTGGTTATTCAAATTCACATTTTGCTGGATGCAAAACTGACAGGAAAAGTACAAATGGTACTTGTCATATTTTAGGAAATGCTTTAGTCTCTTGGTCTTGCAAGAAACAAGTATGTGTTGTCCTAAGCACTGTTGAAGCTGAATATACAGCAACATGTAGTTGTTGTGCCCAAGTGTTGTGGCTTAAACAACAATTACGAGATTATGACTTAGACTTAGGTTGCACTCCTCTAAAATGTGATAATAATTATAGAACCAAACACATAGATATAAGGCATCACTTCCTTAGGGACCATGTCCAAAAGAAAGATATGATCGTTGAATTTGTTGATACTCATAACCATCTAGCAGATATTTTCATTAAACCATTGGCTAAAGAACCTTTTTATAAAATTAGACGTGAATTAGGCATTATTAAAGAAACTTACCTATCTTAACATGATTATATGATTATGTGTGTGCTTCATTTTGTTTATCTCATGCCTACTTGTACTTAAAAGTGCTTATTTATGTTTAAAACTTTAAAATTTTGGGTTAAAAAACATTTTTATAGCATCAACATGCGTAAAAATAAGTTTTTCTAGGTTCAGTAATCGATTACACTAGAGAGTAATCGATTACATGGTTGAATAGGGAGTTTCAGTAACCAATTACTCAAATGCTGTAATCGATTACTCAAAGTTGTTGTTTGAAAATTAAAAAAAAATTAAAACTGAGTAACTGATTACTCAAAATGAGTAATCGATTACTCTGTGTAGTTATATATGTGTTTTTTCTGAATTTTTCAAAAAAAACATTCAAACTCTTCTTCTTCCTCCAACTCTCTCACTCGTGTTCAACACCATCTTTCTCTAAAATCATTGTTTTTGATACGTTTTGGGTGATTTTTGTGACTATTCATATCACATTTTCAATTCTAAACACTTCTACACCATCATTTTCGTATTTAGTGGCTTAAATCGAAAACCCCCCAAATCTCCCAAATCCCAAAAACCAAACACTAGGAGAGGGCTTTAAACCTTATTAAGGACATGTGGAATGGAATTAATATCAATTGGAATCTCATGGGTTTATGAATGTGGTATAACCATTGGGACACTTTCTAGTTGTCATGAAGTGACTCAAAAGTTTTGAGAGTGTAATCTAATACTACGAGAAGGGTTTAAACCATATTAAGGACTTTGATAATGGAATTGTACTCAATTGGACTCGCATAGATGTATGAACATGGTATAACCATTGTGATACTCTCAAGTTGACATCAAGTGACTCAAAAGTGTTTGATTACCCACTTGTTGTAATCGATTACAAAGTATACTCAAAACAATTTTCAAAAATAGTGTGGAAAGGGTTACTGCATCTAAGTAACAGGTTACGTGTATCAGAAAAGAGTTATCCAACTTCAAACTTCTCAGAGTAATCCATTACTATCTTTGAGTAACAGATTACCAGTTTTAGTGAAGCTGAGTAACCGATTACCCACATGTTGTAATCGATAACTCTAAATCGAATTTAAATGCCCAATGGATAGAATGTTTGGGTAATCGATTACCCACTGGTTGTAATCGATAACCCACTGGTTGTAATCGATTACTGAGAGTTGTTGCATCAGATTTCAGATTTCAAAATGAAGGTTTTCATCCAAAAAAAAATATCTTCACTCCAATCTATTACTACCTTTTTGTAGAGGCACTATGGGTCATTGGAAAGTCTATTTAAAGTCATTTAATCTCACAACACAAACACGCAACTCTTATACAAATTTTAAAAGCTCTTACACACATTTTGAAATTATTTTTCTGCACTTTTGGCAACTAGTTCTTAAACATTTAAAGTTGATTTTTCTGAAATTGCTTAAAGTAAAGTGTTTCAAATTTTACCAACTTATAAAGAGAATTATTACTAAGTATACAAAAGAGTTGATTGAATTCAAAGTTATATTACATTCAAACTTCTAAAGGCAATCTTCCGTTGATGTACATTCTTAATTTCTATTGCAGAATACTTTCTTTTACAAGGGTGAGATAAGGAAGGGGATTAGAATCACTTGGAAATGTGTTTTCCAAGAGTGAATAAGGATTAGTGAGTGTGTAAGGTACATAGATATCTCGGGGTGACATATTGTAATTGCAACTCGTAATCTTTAGTGAAGAAATCTCTTGTGCTGCAAGAGTACTACATGTAGCCTTCGGTGGACAAGAAGGTGAACCAGTATAAAAATCCTTGTGTATTTTCTTCTCCCTTATCTCTTCGATTATTTATTTGTTTAATTTCTGCATATATTATCCGCTGCACTTTAACTCTTGATTTTGCAGAAAAAGTGGCCATAATTTTAAATCAACTAATTCACCCCCCTCCTCTTAGTTGCAATCTCATTCTTACAATTGGCACCAAAGCTATTTTTGAGTAAGCTATTCTCAAATCTAATGCTATATCGAAGATGGCCTCAAGATCATTCCTAGGAGAAGGTTCCAACATCATCCACCCTCCAAGCATTGTTGGAGAGTGCTATGACTTGTGGAAAATCAGAATGAGAATCTTTATAGAATTTCATGACTAGGACATATGGAATGCAAATGAAGAAGGACCATGTGAACCCTTCATTATAATCAACAGCGTAAGAAAAGTAAAGCCCAAATCTTCATGGAATGATGGAGATAAAAAGAAAGTGCAGCATGATCTCAAAGCAAAGAACATCCTCATATCAGTACTTGGCATTGATGAGTTCTTTAGAGTATCAAATTGCAAATCTACCAAAGAAATGAGGGATACTCTAGAGACTACACATGAAGGAACCGAGGAGGTAAAAATATCAAGACTCAACACTCGTTCCCAAGAATACGAAATGTTTCGTATGAAACATAGAGAGAAAATTGTGGATCTTCAAAAGAGGTTTATTCATCTTACAAATTACCATATTGCACTTGGTAAGGTACTGTCAAACATTAACTTGATAAGCTGAGATACCACATATATTTTTATGCAATATTAATAAGGATATAGCAAGGTATTAGTATGCAAAATATTTGCTTCAAACACAAATTAAAACATTGAGAATTATAATAGAGATTAAGAGAGAACAGCTTGCACAGATCGATTTTTATTCTGGTTCATTTGTGGGTCCACTTGCAAACTACATCCAGGCCTCCCCTGCTGATCTTGGGTGATTTCTCTTCACTATATTGAACACTTTGTATTGTCACATACACCAATTCAATTACAAGACACTAGACGCTTCTTTCTTGAATTTCAAGAACCTCTAACCTTGGTTTGACTATCCCTATCGCCTGAAAAAACCTTTCTCACGATCCAACCCCAGCTAAGATCCTCGCTCTAAATTCAAGACCTCCTAGTATTGGTGAAGATTCACTCTATCTCAATGGTGGTAAGACACTAAGAGTCTAAACCCAAAGTACAAAAAACAGTTTACAAAAACAAGTTTTACCAAGCACTAAAATGCTCAAATTACAACAATGAAAAACTCTAAGATTAACTCACTCTCAAGTCACAAGTCATCATGCATATGTGAGTTAATACAAAACAGTAAACACAAAATATCTCTCTTAAAATCTCTAATAAATATGCATGAACATGCAAGGAAGAATGGATGAGAATAAGCGTATGAAAACATCATACAAAACACCATGAACAACTTCAACCAAGCATGTTAATCTCTCTTCCTCACACATGCATCTCTCTCTGCCTTATTATACTGTAAATCACGAAAATATGCTCTCTAATCAATTCTAAACAATAGTATGCAATGCTGCACATTTCTGCAATTTGCCAGAACTTATACAAAATAGATTTGACCCTTCAAACCGTTGCAATCAGTTACAAAGTTAAATAACAAACAGTTATAACAGAAAACAGACACGTTAATCGATTAAGTCACTATATTAATTGATTAACCAGCATATATCAAAACATGATTAAATGGTAAACTACTTATATGTTATGCTTGACTATTTTAGCAATTATATTATGCCTAATATGCACATATAACATGTATGATTAATGCATGACCATACAATAAACTAGATGATATGCCTTATGAATATGATATGACAATTATAATGGCTCGTGAGACTTGCAACTAGGTTTACCTAACCTATACTCACTAACTAAGGAACACATCTCGTACTACTTAGAAATATAACTCTATTGATATAACCTAGTCTAGATATGACCAATAAGTTCTAGGCATGTTGATTGTTGAGTCATCTTCAAGCTTTAATTAATCCTTGTCTTCATCAAAATATAGGAAAACATTGCTAGTGCAATCCTTAATGAATTAAATATCACATCAAATATCACATTAATTTTGATGAATTAGCTTGACGATGTTATTCATTTGCATAATGGTTGTTAGTTCAAAGTGGAAGCGCTTTGCTCTCCCCCTAGGTAAGTAATGATTATTAATAAAGCTATTATACAACCTGCAAATACATTAAACACAACAAGCAACCTTTCTCCCCCTTTTGACATTATCAAAAAGATACAAATATTCAATTCTAGTCAAAAGTCAGAAGAGTTATTTGGTCAAAAACATACTCTAATTAATCAATTAATTTTGGGCGTTTAATTAATCAACCAGGTGTAAGGAACTTGAACAAATGCACTTTATACATCATTTAATTGATTAACAACAGAGCTTAATCGATTAAATGGGCAGCAAACAACAACATAAAATAGCAAAAGAATTGATTTAATGGCATGAAAGGCTATGTTAACTCAATTTAAGCATGGAATGATTAAGCATTGATATGAATGAATAGTCAACAGCAGGCATAATCAATCCATAGGGGTACATATACCAAACATGATCAAGATCCATTAAATATAAATCCATTCCATTTGCGACATAAGTAACTAATTTTCATGAGAAAAGACAATTTGAAATCATTAAAGCATTACTACTTGCAATTGAAAAAAGTAAGCAATGTTTAAGCATAAAACCAATGCAAGTTTAGTAAAGCAGAAATAGTTAGGCTATTACAATCCAAATGCAAAATAGAATGAAGTTCTCAAGAGGGAAACAAGGAACAACATAGTCCATAAGCTAGGAAGGATAAACCTATTGTTCTAAGGTCTCCTAACTAGGGATGAGATGAAGGGTTCTTGTCATCAGGAATGATTGAGCTACCACCAACCTTGATGAGGGTGCCTAACTTGTTGAACTCGGCATACAACCTCTTGTTTTGTGAATCAGCAGTTGTCTGAACGAAGTTCCTCAAGGATTGATAGTGATTATCTGTGTAGGCATTCTGACGCTCCTCAAAATTCTCTTAATCTGTATGGTATGAGTCCTTTAGAGACTGAAAATGAAGATCCATCCTATTGTTGAGACGTTGTTCCATAGAATTCAAGTGAGCTTATCCAAAGTCTAGTTCTTGTGTAAAATTTCCAGAAGACTCCCCTTGAGTAGTAGCATTTGGCTCATGTGTTTCATCTTGATCATCCTCACTAGAGGGTTCTAGGTTCATAGTGTTGAAATCCTCTTGGTATTGCCATGTGTTGCCATACTTATAGATGTCCATCTTGTGAATCAAACTGTCACCAATGAAATGCTCCTTATCAGAACATTCTACAACTATAGTATCAGAAACATCAATATGCAGATAGTCAATAATGCGCGAGATGTAAATACTATAGGGAAGCAATTTTGATTGTGATGTAGAGACACTATACATGACCTTCAGGAACTCCTCAGACCAGTTAATCATCACATTCTCCTTGACGGCATACATGAACCTCAAATCATTCACGGTAGGTTGTGCATGATTTGTGTTCCTTTGAATCAAAATGTATGCAATCAGATAATGCAGGAGCCTATTCTCTACAGACAACGACCCAACTTCGGTCAATTCACCATGAACATACAATTGAGGTCTCCTCAAACATGACTTATATACTTCAGGAACATCAAACGAATTGTTAACCCAACCATAGTTTCTCAAACTAGCACCATTACATGATAATCCACCCACATTCATGAATATTTCCTCATTCAACTCAAAAAAATTTCCAGTTATCATAGACCAATACTTCCCATCCTTGTATCTAAAATTTGCATAATATTCCCTAACTAGAGCAGGGTAGATATTACCTTTCAATTCCAAAAAGGGGAAAGCCCCTTGTGCTTGCATGCGATGCGGAAAATCAAAGTTTTGTTCTGCTAACCAAGTCAAATTGGCATACCTTATGTATGTAGGTTTTTGTCCCTGAAACTTGATCAATCAAGTCTCTTACATAATCAAAGAATAGTACGGGTCTCCACGGTCTTGCCTTACCTGTTGGTTCAAGGGTACGACTTTTGAAGCATGTGGTGGACGTTGAGCGGTTGTCTTGATCTTTTTTGTATGGCCTCTCTCCATTTATTGTTGATAATCGAGTTGATTGAAGGTTTAATGGAGGGTTTCACGAAGAACCTAACTTAGGGTTTGGAATTGAGGGTAACCGGATTTCTTGGAAATTAGTGATGGAGAAGAAGGTTTATGGAGTGGAATGGGGTTGGATTTCTCGGCTTTAGGCTAGGTTAAGGTTTAGGATTAAGGATTAGGAATGATGTTGAACTTGTTCCTCTGAGATTTGAGAGAAAGGGGGATGAGGGAGGTTTTGAAAAATGCCCAGAAACGCTTCTGCTTCTATTTAACTAGTGTTGTTAATCGATTAACTAGCCTTAATCGATTAACCAAGATCAAAATAACAGGTTTTAAAAAATTGCACCCAGCTAATCGATTAAAATGAGGCCTTAATCGATTAAATAGTATTAGATACAGCGTTTTGGATGTTTTAAAAGCATGCAAAGATTTCTAACTTTTAAAATGCAATATTGAGCTGTCATATATATACATAGAGCTTATTTATTGAATCATGGATCATACAAGGAGTAATTAGCATTCAACATATTTTCATTTTGAAGCATACAAGGCAATTAATCATGCAAGGCAATAACATAAACTCAATCAAGATATTTTTCATCAAGGATTCCTAGTTCTCTTTGAAGAACATAGAAAGTATCTCGTGAGAGGGGCTTGGTGAAAATATCCGCTAATTGCTTAGAGGTTTCTACAAATTCTAGCACGCAATCACCTTTTTGAACATGACCACGCAAAAAATGATGCATTATTTCGATATGCTTGGTTCTTGAATGCAAAACGGGATTCTTGGAGAGGTTGACAACACTCGTATTATCACACTTAATGGAGATCTTTTCTAGTTTAAGCCCAAAGTCCTTAAGTTGCTTCTTCTTCCAAAGGATTTGAGCGCAACACACGCCAACGGTAATGTATTCGCTTTTGCAGTGGACAAAGCAACGCATGCTTGCTTTTTGCTATGCCATGCCACTAAGGAACTTCCTAATAGATGACAAGTCCCACTAGTGCTCTTTTGGTCCAACTTACACCCAGCGAAGTCCGAATCATAGTAACCTACCAAGGATAATGAGGCATACCATAATCCCATATTTATTGTTCCTTTTAAATATCTCATGATGCGTTTAACAGTAGTATAATGTGAATCTTTAGGCAAAGCTTGAAATCTAGCATACATGCAAACACTAAATATAATATCGGGGTGGCTTGTAGTCAAATATAATAAAGAGCCGATAATCCCACGATATTTGGTTACCTCGATAGCTTTTCCTTTTTCATATTTATCTAGATAGCATGAGGACGCCATAGGAGTAGATGCATCTTTACATTGTTCCATATCAAATTTCTTTAGTAATTCCTTGCAATATTTCGATTGATGAATGAAGATGCCACTTTCCATTTGTTTAATCTGAAGCCCAAGGAAGAAGGCCATTTGTTTAATATGAAGCCCAAGGAAGAAAGTCATCTCACCCATCATCGACATCTCAAACTCGCCCTACATCATCTTAGAAAATTCCTTACAAAGGATGTTATTAGTAGATCCGAAGATTATATCATCAACATATATTTGAATAAGTAAAACATGATTATCTAATCTAGGGATAAAGAGAGTGGTGTCGACCAAACCTCTTTCGAACCTTTTTTCTAATAGGAACGAACTCAATCTATCGTACCAGGCTTTAGGAGCCTGTTTCAGGCCATAAAGGGCCTTCTTGAGTTTATACACATGGTTCGGGTATTTGAAGTTTTCAAACCCTGGTGGTTGGTCTACGTACACCTCCTCTTGAATATAGCCATTTAAAAATGCGATCTTACAATCCATTTGGAAGAGCTTAAAATTCTTGATAGATGTGAAGGATAATAACATCCTAATGGCCTCAAGTCTGGCTACAGGAGCATAGTTCTCATCATAGTCGATGCCCTCCTCCTGGTTGTAGCCTTTGGCCACTATTTCTAATGATCAAGCCAGATTCATCTAGCTTGTTACGAAAGACCCATCTCATGCCAATCATAGGATGTTCTTTTGGTTTAGGGCACAAGTCCCACACATTATTACGCTCAAATTGGTTTAGCTCTTCTTGCATAGCTATACCTTAGTGTAAATCCTCGATGGCTTCATCGATGGTCTTTGACTCAATTTGAGACATAAATGCAATGAAATTAAGAAATTACGTAAAGAACTATGGGTTACCACCCCCGTAGATATGTCATTATCACCTTGTCTAGTGGATGATCCTTTTTAGTCTTCCACGCAATCGGCATGTCCTGTTGCTCATCTTGAACTATTTCTTCTGCATCTTCTTGTTGGATTTTGTTCATGTCCCTTGTATAAGCTTCTTCTAGCGCACCTGAATCATCATCAGGAAAGACCTTTCTCTTCTCTTTTGGAGAAGATTCGTCAATATGAACATGAATAGACTCTTCTACTTGCATGGAATACTTATTAAACACACGAAAAGCCATACTATGTAATGAATACCCTATGAATGTTCGCTCATCAGCCTTCGAGTCAAATTTCTCAAAGTTCTTTTTCCATTATTCAAAATAAAACATTTGCACCCGAATGCATGAAGATGAGCAATATTCGGTTTTTGACTTTTTAACATCTCATATGGGGTTTTCGAAAAAGTAGGTCTTAGAAGTATTGATTCATTACATAACAGGTAATGTGTACTACATCAGCCCAGAAATATTTGGAAACCTTGCTCTCATTTAGCATGGTCCTTGCGAGTTCCTCTAGAACTTTATTTTTCCTCTCAACAACTCCACTTCGTTGAGGGGTACAGGGAGTCGAGAACTGATGCATGATACCATGCTTATTACAAAATTTATTAAACTTATGATTTTCAAATTCTCCGCCATGATCGGATCGTATGTAAACAATTTTAAGGATAGACAAGTTTTGAATTTGTTTGGCGAGACATTTAAAATATTCATATGCATCGCTCTTAGATGCCAAAAACAAGGTCCATATGAATCTATAAAAATCATCAACAATTACCAAAGCGTAAAAACTTCCACCAAAACTCATGATTTGCGATGGTCCGAACAAGTCCATATGGAGAAGGTCCAAAGGTCAAGTAGTGGATATCGCATTCTTTTTACTAAAAGAATTCTTTACTTGTTTACACTTTTGACACATGTCACAAGAATCCTAAGTTTTAAAATCAAGTTTTGGCAGACCAATAACCAAATTATTTTGTTATAATTTTTCTAGATGCTTCACATGAATGTGAGTGACTCATCTATGCCAAAGCCAGATGTCATCTTATTTTGAAATAAAACATTTTGAGAAAAGAGAAGTGACATCCTCCAGGTCAACCGTATAAATGTTATTAACACGATAGCCGACAAACTTTACATTATTATATAAAACATCACAGATTATAAAACAATCAGAATCAAATGACACACGATTACCTTTGTTGCAGAGTTGGCTGATACTCAATAGGTTATGTTCCAGACCTTCAACGTATAGAACATTCTCGGTTACAGCATTGGTTGAGTTGCCAATTTTTCCGGTGCCTATAATTTTTCCTTCAATGATAAGTCTAGGAATTTTGACTTATCTCATGTCATATGTCTCGAACACCCGCTGTCAAGATACCAATATTACCCATGTGTTCGTAGACATACCTGCAAAATAGGTCACTTGCTGGTTTCAGGTACCCAAATTATATTGGATCCTTTTCTGTTAGTAACCAGGGAGTTATCTCCTTTTTTCACCCAAGCATAAACACCACTCGGTGTCCCATATTTCTTGATGTAACAGGAGTAAGAGGTGTGGCCATATGTGCTACAATAGAAACATGTAGGAACTCTATTTTTATTGTAAGACTTTTTATTAGCACGAGTTATAGGTTTCCTATATGGTCTATTTTTATGAAATGGGGGGATATACCCTAATCTAGTGTAGTCACCAATATTTCTTGTTTTACTTAGCAAGGTATCTAATTGGTGTTGACTATCTATAAGTTTTGTGAGTTTTTCATTTAGTTTAAATTTTTCATTTTTCAAGTCCTCGCAAGACTCACAGATAGTTGTTTGACATAATTTATCGTTAGATCAGTCGCATGAGTTACAAGAAAAAATTAGATCTAAAGTTTCATTTTCCAAAATTACCTTTTTTCTATTGGCACTAATTCTTGCTAATTTCTTTAGTTCTTCATGCATCTCGACATAAGCATCATATAAAATGCTAATTTCTTTAGTTCTTTATGCATTTCGACATAAGCATCATATGAAGGAGAATCATCAGAAGAGGATGATGTGTCATAATATACCTTATTATCAGCATCCTTTGTACTACCTGATCCGCAAGCCTCATCTGTAATAGTCATTAGGCATAGCTTGGCGGTCTCCTCTTAATCTAAGGTGTTTGATGTCGTCTCTTCCTCTGGTACGTCCTATACAATGTAAGCTTTCTTTGATTTGAAGTCCTGGGGAGTGCTCTTTTCTGAGTCAACTTTCTTCAGGTAAGTGGGACATTGGAATTTCATGTGACTCAGCTTACCATATTCATGGCAAGTGAAGCGCTCTTTATTCTTGCCTTTTCTGGTTGTTTCTCGCGCCTCTTTCTTTTGAAAACGCTTGAAACCTCCTTTCTTCTTCAAGAATTTCCCAAACTTTCGTACGAGAAGGTTTAATGTTTCTTCATCAATGTCATAGTCAAAGTCATCATTATCTATCTCTTCATTAGGTTGTGATGTTGTAGCTTTAAGAGATATGCCTTTCTTCTTGCGGTCTGATCTTCATGCATGGTCAAGCGTCCAAGCTCCATCTCATGCTCTTGAAGCTTTCCGAATAATGTTGCCAAAGTCATGGAATCAAGGTCCTTAGATTCCATGATTGCAGTTACTTTAGGTTGTCATCTCCTGTCAAGACAGCGTAAAACTTAATTAGTTAGTTCACCTTTGCAAAAGATTTTATCAAGGGCAACAAGATGATTTACAATATGGTGAATCACTTTTTCATATCGCTAAATGATTCACTTGGTAACATACGAAATAATTTGTATTCATGTGTTAGCACATTCAGCCTTGCGCGCTTGACCTCGCTAGTACCCTCGTGAGTCACTTGTATAGTGTCCCACATTTCCTTGGCACTTTGAAACTGAGACATGCGAAAGAATTCGTCATATGATAGGGCCAAGGTGATTATATTTTTAGTGCGTAGGTTATACTGAACCTTTTTGCGCTCCTCATCGGTCCACAAGCTTTTAGGCTTTTCTTTCGGTTCGTCATCCACTAAGTGAAATGGGATGAACGGCCCGTTGATTACGGATTCCCAAATGTCTGAATCAATGGCCTCAATAAATATCTTTATCCAGAATTTCCAGTAGGCGTATCCCTCGCTACGGAATACGGGAGGGCGGTTAATGGATGCGCCATCACCGCCAGAGGGGTTGGTAGAACCCATTTTAATTCCCTTAGGATCATGCAGATACGGTTGAGCTAGCACATCGTATTAGCTCTGATACCATTTGTTAGATATCAGTGGCCTAAACACACCTAGAAGGGGGGTTGAATAGGTGTAGCGGTTATCAATTACCGCTTCTCGCACCAAAACCCAGTTCTGGAAAACAACTCAGGTAATTGATTAAATAGTGGGCTTAATCGATTAAATCACAATAGAAACAGAATTATCACATCAGCTACTTGCACAATTATTTAACAACAGATAAGTAGAGATACAACGGATAGTTTTATGCAATATTAACAAGGATATAACAAGGTATTAGTATGCAAAATATCAGCTTCAATATAGAAGAGATTAAGAGAGAACAACTTGCGCAGATGGATTTTTATCCTGGTTCGTTTGCGGGTCCACTTGCAAACTACATCCAAGCCTCCCCTTCTGATCTTAGGAGATTTCTCTTCACTATATTGAACACTTTGTATTGTCACATGCACCAATTCAATTACAAAACTCTATATGCTTATTTCTTGAATTTCAAGAACCTCTAACCTTGGTTTGATTATCCATATCGCCTGAGAAAACCTTTCTCGCGATCCAGCCCTAGCCAAGATCCTCGCTCTAAATTCAAGTCCTCCTAGTCTAGGTGAAGATTCACTTTATCTGAATGGTGGTAAGACACCAAGAGACTAAACCCAAAGTACAAAAAATGCTCAAATTACAACAATGAAAAATTCTAAGATTAACTCACTCTCAAGTCACAAGCCATCATGCATATGTGAGTTAATACAAAACAGTAAACACAAAATATTTCTCATAAAATCTCTGATAAAATTGCATGAACATGCAAGGAAGAACGAATGAGATTAAGCGTATGAAAACAGCATGCAAAACACCATGAACAACTTCAACTAAGCATGTTAATCTCTCTTCCTCACACATGCATCTCTCTCTGCCTATTACACAGTAAATCACGAAAATATACTCTCTAATCAATTTTAAACAATAGTATGCAATGCTGCACGTTTCTGCAATTTGCCAGAACTTATACAAAACAAATTTGACCCTTCAAACCGTTGCAATCAGTTACGCAGTTAAATAGAAAACAGTTATAACAGAAAACACACACATTAATCGATTAAGTCACTACGTTAATCGATTAACCATCATATATCAAAATGTGATTAAATGGTAAACTACTTATATGTTATGCTTGACTCTTATACATGTTTTAGCAATTATATTATGCCTAATATGTACATATAACATGTATGACTAATGCACGAACATATAATAAACTAGATGATATGTCTCATGAATATGATATGACAATTATAATGGCTTGTGAGACTTGCATCTAGGTTTACCTCACCTATACTCACTAACTAAGGCACACATCTCAGACTACTTAGAAATATAACTCTATTGATATAACCTAGTCTAGATATGACCAATGAGTTCTAGGCATGTTGATTGTTGAGCCGTCTTCAAGATTTAATTAATTCCTTGTCTTCATCAAAACATAGGCAAACGTTGCTAGTGCAATCATTGACACTTTGCACTTTCAAATTGCACAACAACACATTACCATTTTATCCGTTGGTAAAAAAGTATCATTTTTTTTGTATACTAGTTTAATTTAATTTAACTTATATATTAATTTAAATTTTTTCATATACTATAAATTTAATTTATATACTAACTTATTTTTAATTATGTTAAAAAGGTGGTCATAACATCTTATGACCACCAATATTCTTCAGCATGCAGCCAACATCATTCGTGCAATGTTAGATTACTTACGCATTGATCAAGTAAGTTTAAATTGTAATTTATTTCACTCTATTTCCTAAATATTATTTTATTCATGTAATTGTTTCCTCCATTTGCTAACCACTAATTTCGAGAAGAAAAAAATCAGATTGTCTGGACCCCTCATAAGACAATGAATAAGATACAATTTGAGACAATTTGAGAAAAAAATCAGATTGTCGATCGGGTCATGAGACAATTTGAGCTGCAATAACCAATCCCAGAAGAACTACCAAACTTTGACAAACTCACCAAGATGGACTTAAAAGACAAGAATGAATACAATTTGGCCACAGAAATATGAAGTTTGGATTCAAATGTGGGATAGTCGAGAATTGTGCATGGTCAACAGTATTCCTGACACTGAATCTTTATATCAGTACTAGCAGTATATGCAGTGGTATTTACAAAGGACGATCATATATATATCGCCAAACGAAGCATATTCTGTTGCAGCAGTAAGTTTTTACAACTAGTCTGACATATGACTGACTATTGCAGAGGTGCGAGAAGGGGAAAATTCATTGGGAATCCTTCCTAATTGATGTGGAAGCATGACCAATGAATCTTGGTAGATAAACCGTTGAGTACATTCAATGATGGCTATTCCAATATCTTGGAATTACTTCTTGGCTCTTGGAAACTATGAACTCCAACTTTCTAGGTTGGAGTAGGTCTTGGAATTACTCATTGACTCTATAAAACTATGTAGTGCAACTTAGAAAGTCAGAGTAGCATTTTTCAAGGTATCTTGAAAAGTATGAAACAATTAATTCTCCACTATGTCTCTGTGATGAAGTCTTCCTCCCCTTCAATATATAAAGGGGACTTGTGAAAAAGAGATGCACAACCAAGTGAGAAGAGCAACATAGGGAGAAAGTGAGAGAGTTTATATCCACCTTAGTGTGAGATTTGTATTCCTTGTGAGATACTAGAGAGATTTTGTATTTCATCCTTTTTTGGGTGAGTTTGAGTGTTATCCTCATAGACTGAGAGAGAGATACAAATATTGTAATCATACTTTTTATAGTGGAGATATTTTCTAGACTAGGTCTCGTGGTTGTTTCCTCCTCACATTGAGGAGGTTATTCCACGTTAAAAACTCTTAGTGTCATTCTTCTACTCTTCTCTATTTTCTTTATCCACTTGCCACTTCTGCAAGTGTCTATTTTGTATCACACAAAGGACGAAAATTGGTTATGAATTTGTCAATAAGATTGATGGAGAGAAGTGAAATCATATACCTGGTCTACCCGGTTTGGGGATAAAATTTAAAAAATGACTTGTGCATGGCAAACCCGAATCTTGTTGAGGGGAAGTTAATAAAAAAAATGAGCTCATGCATGGCAGGTACTAGTTTATTAAAAACAATATCTTCCTAGTAATATTTTAAAAAATTACACCAAAACCGTAATAAAAAGTCAAACTACCTAGTTCTATAAATTGTCCAATAAGAATTTCATCTTTCTTGTATGATTGGAAAATAACTGCTACTGCAATTAAAAAAAAAACTGAGTTGAGGATAATTATTTTGTAAAGTGCCTTAATGCAAATAATTGGTTAAGAAATTATACATCTGCTATATAAGTGTATGGAAAATATTCTTAATTTCTTTCTTAGCCTGTTACCGTTGATATATATAACAATTTTCTCATCTTTGGTGTTGATCACTTGAACTAAAAAGGGAGTAAGTTGAGTTGTGCATTAGTGTAAATACTTTGAATGGATAGATAATGTGTTTATGATATGTTTGGTAAAATGTTTATCAAATTGTGCTTTTTTTTAAGGGAGCCATCGGAAAACTTTGGTGAAGGTTAGATCTTAGTCAATATGCTTTAATGAAACTACGACAATGTGTGGAAAACAGCTATCATTTTTTGGAGTTATTTACAGGTAGGGTATGCTTTTGGATTTGGATATTGATATTACTGTTGTTATTCTAAAGACCATTCATATGGTACATATTCCATCTCAATCATTCATGCATCTCATTTATCTTTCTTTTGTTTTATACTTGACGGAATTCGGGGTCCCTTTAAAAATTGGATCTTTCCTTTGTATAAGTATTCTTTTAATTGCAACTAGTTTAGTTACATTCATTATACGTTTAAAATGATACGTCATGGGAGTGAGGTTTTCTCTCTTAATTCTTTAGCAAAGATGAATTTTATTTTTTATCCCTATAACAAAATAAAATTATGATTTTAGTCTATACTAGCATTTTGATACGTAATATAAAATTTATTTTTAGCAAGAATGATAGATTTAATTTTAAAAAGATAATATAATATAATGTAAAATAAAATAAAATGTACAATCTTAATGAGAGTAAAATAAAGTAAGATAAAATTGTGTCATCACAGGTTGAATTATTGTCATGATCTCTATAAGGTATGTGAACATTTTTTTTATCACCAATGATATCCTCTCAACCTTTTAGGTAAAAAAATTATTTCATTCTAGGATACTGTCCTGTCTAATAAGTGTCACTTTCAAGAATCAAACTCTTAACATTTTAATTATTTGAAGATAGCATTACACCATTCTTATAAGGTTTCATACACAATTAAACGTGTATGATGAAAATCAATAATGTTTAAAAACAAAATAATAACTAAATACTTAAAATAGTAAATACATAAATTAAAATCAGCATCACCGGTAAACAATAATATTTAAACTTTTAAAATAGCCAAGGCAAGGACATGGAAACTCAAGCTTAAAATGGTGGTGCAAGTTTTTTCCAAACACGAGGGGAAAAATGCAAGTTGTACAGGTAAAGTGTTATATTAATCCATGTGGATAATATTATATGCATTATGCAGAGCAAGTAGCCAATGATTAATGGAAAAAGTAGGGACCTATCCTCTCATGCGCAGCCTCCAGCATATGATATTCGACCTATAGCCACTGGTTTCACACTTGCCATTGCATTCCAGCATGCAACATCTCAAGCATTAGTCCTTTGGTCAAGTGGCCTATTTTTTATGATATAACTAAAGTTATGCTCACGAGTAAGGATCTAATCTCTATCTTGATATGTGGTTGTCTATCATAACCAGTATCGTTCTTAAGAATCTAACATTTAACCTAATATAATATGTGAGGAAGTAGAACCTTACATCATTAGATAAATGTTTCATTGGTGGTCCACTAACCTATTTGCTTCTCCAACCCAAAAATTGTGCCATTCTCAACCTTATTCACCTCTGATCACTGTACTCTACTTTAAACTGCGGTTGCGATTATGATAACAGTTGTAGTTATTATGATTGTAGCCATTGCAAACATTGCAATGCAGATTACTGCCGTTGTGATATGAATTATAAAAAAATATTGCTAAATTCAATGTGATCTGATGTAGTCTGATGCGGTTTAATATAATTGCGTTGCGGCCAAATATAATTGTATCATTGTAATTCGGAGTCACGCTATAATTATGGTAATCACCACAACCACAATGTTTTAATTGCATGAAATGATGTGATTGGAAATTTAAATAGCTATTGAGTAAAATAAAGCAATTTATAGATGACATGGCAACCCATGGAATTATTGGCAACCCATATGGATGATTTTATATGCAAACAAGTAGCCAGTGACAAGTCCTGGCCATAGTTGACCTTGTCTTCATCTTCAAGACCCATACATGGCGGCTAACACTCACAATCCATTCTCTCAGTCTATAAAATATTTAGAAATAAACCACACACAACACAAACAGAACATCCAAATTCCAAACTATCTAACCATTTGTACAACCTCAACACACACACTTGAATATGCATCCATCATCAAAACCATATGCTAATGAACAATACTCTGAAGCACAGCCACCACCATATGGTAATAGACCTATAGCCACTGGTTTTACGCCTGCCACTGGTGCCCGATATGCAGCACCTCAAGCATTAGTCCCTTGGTCAACTGGCCTATTTGACTGCTGCTCCGACCGCAGAAACTGTGTGCCATTCTCAACCTTCATCACCTCCTATAATTGATGTTTCATTTATTTTCTCTCTCCATTTTTAATTGACAAAATAAAATAAAAATCTTGATACTATCAACCATTGTTTTAAGTTGCAATCATAATTGTGGTGACACTCAAAACACCTCTTGTTTTTGCAGGTTGTTTAACTTGTTGCTGTCCCTGTGTCACCTTCGGCCAAATAGCAGAGATTGTTGACGAGGGATCAATGTGTAAGTCAACACTGACGATTAATGTTAAACCCACCTTCTAAGTTCTAATGCAGAACTATGAATATAACTATTTCAATCATAGTAGAATATTCCGTATGGATTAACACATATCAAGTCATATTTTGTAAATTTTCGATTATAGAATGTCAAAATTATTAGAGCATGTTTTCTCCCAAGTTAATCAATGATTACATCGTTAATTTGAAACCCAGAAGAAATATGAAAACAACTAAATGAATAGTTTGAACATTTGGGGCAAACTACCATCTTATAATATTATATTGTTAATTTATAATATTATATTCTCGAAATAAAATAATTATTTTTGGGATTTAAACCATTGACCCTAAAGATCACACAGAAACAATATACTATTTTGCCAAGGCTCAACCTCAACTAATGATTTAATTTTATATCTTAAAAAATTTCTATTATTAGAAAATATTGTTAACTATGATCAATAGTATTAGTCTATTATTATAATGTGCTAACTAAATTCTGATTTGCAGCTGGAACGGCTAGTGCTACTATATATGCCCTTATTAATGCTACCACGGGTCATGCATGCATGTATTCTTGCCTGTACCGCCAAAAAATGAGGAGCAAGTACAGGTTGGAGGAGTCCCCTTGTAATGATTATTGTGTTCACTGTTGCTGTGAGTCTTGTGCCTTGTGCCAAGAGTATCGCGAACTTGAAAAGCAGGGATATAAAGTGGTCATGGGTATACATCACTTTTTTTATCTAATTTACAATACTTTCATGAATTCCTTCCTCTATATTGTTCTAATTTACAGTTAGTGACCTTTAATATTATTATTATTTTGTGATTTTCTTTATGACAAAATCATTCTTATATAATACATAGGATAAAAGTGGAAACTATGTCATTAGGCTTAAAACTCTACATTTCACAAGCCATGTTTTCTTTTTCTATGTTTTCTTTTACCTTTAACAGATATTACAACTAAAAGTGTTCTAATTCTTACAATATTTACATGATAAAAAAATATATTATGTTGACAATCTTTCCATAATGTATTATCTTTTTAGAACATCAAAAGTGTTTACCAAATTGAATTTTGGTTATTATTACTTAAGTGGATGAAATTTTAATAGGAGGGAACCTTCATATTTGTCAGGGTGGCAGGGAAACCTTCAACAGAATCGTGGAGTTGCTATGAATTTAACACCTCCAACAAATGAACCAGCCATGAAAAGATGATATGTCAAATTATATACTCTTGTAAGTTATAATTTTAGTTGCACTTATCATGTATTTATGAACTTTTTCATACAAAATATGTCTATATCAAGTTCTATATACAAATTTAGAGACCGGAAAGCAAATAAATATGGTTTTCAACCCAAAGCAATTGGGAGGATCCACTCCCAATTGGTTTTATGTAGAGACTAACATTATAAGATCACAATATAATTGTTTTACAGGATAGACTCACATCTCAATAAAATAATAATTTACTTATTAAATTAATATCTAGATTAATGTATGAAAAACATACCATTGAGGTACAGGTGATATCATATTTCGGAAAACCAAACGTTTTACAGTACTTTAATCTAGGTATAACAAGTGGCACTACAAATATTATCTCCTTCAGAAATGAGTCTATTGATTCATGTTAAGATCGGTTGCAAAATGCCTAGTCAAAATTGGAGAGGCAAATTTATTAGCATACAAACTTTTTTTTGATGCCTAAACAAATTAAATCTAGATCAAAGGTGTGAAGAGAGATGAAAACAAAGAGAAGAGAAGAGAGATAGAGAATGGAAATGTTATTGCTTCTGTTATGATCATTACAAAAACAATTTTTATGTGGAGAGTGAATTACAAAAAATGAATACCTCTATTTACAGATGTTACACGTGGCAAGCTTGTCCAGCAAGCTAATCATAAGAGGAACTAAACTATTAGCTTGCATAAGAAGCTAATCTAACTTAAACTAATCTTATAAGGGAGACCTAGCTGTTAGCTTGCTTATTTAGACAAGCTAACACAAAACTAACACTAACTTCACATAAAAGTAACAATATTCTCTAATAAAAGGTTTATTATAGAAAAATGAATTGGAAAATAATATTGAAATTGAAGAAAAAGTAAACTAATCTCTAAGGGAGTGGGAGATGCCCCTCAGCCCAATGATCTTCCTAGCTCCATGATTATAATGTTGATAATTTATATAAAAAAAATTGGCTTTATTCCCTATATATTTCCCATTTATTAATTTATTTTTCATTTTATAACCTCTATTTGAGAGGTTATTTTCTTTAATAACAAGGTAACACAATTATTCAGTAATGCAAAGAATTTTTATTAACAACTGGCTCAGTATAGAAAACTCCAACTTAATGAACTCTAGGGAGTATGAATATCAAGAATACCCTCCAAAACATTGAATTGCACGATTCGACACTTATCATGGTGGAGATCGGGTTATGCGGGCAGAAAAGTGTATCAACGGCGGAGCGACATGTTGGAGTGTCAGATCACTGAATCACACATGTTTTCATGTTGAGGAAGGAGACACTCATATCAACCTTTTTGCTGTAATTTCAGGTTGTTTTGACATAGATTCTGGTTCTGCCCATTTTTAACCTAACTTTAAGACCAAAACATTTTTAAAATGAAAACAATTGTTAACTCTTACATCTTCAGCCTCCTAACTTCATAAATCGTTCATCTTTTTTTCTACAGTTGCTACAAATGTGTGAAATTGGGCAGTTTATCAAAAGCTCATTCCTTCTATAAAAATAATGCTGCAAATATTGAATTGTTTCTCCATTCATCTCTTCTATTCAAATCGTGCAACATGGCTGGTCCTTCACCCTAAAAACTTTCTGATTCTTCCCCTAATACTTTAAAGTGGAGCTACACTTTGTGTTACACTCTACTTCTACGATCCTACTCCTCTCTCATCATCTAAGGTTGACTCTACGTTGCTATAATAATCTTATTGGGGAGGTATATGTATGTAATGTTATCCTTATAAGTGAATTTGAACACATGGTCTTATAGTCACTAAACAACAACCTTACCGTTGCGTCAAACTCACTCTCTAATTTTACATAAACAATCAATTAAAATTAATCTTTATCTATGTATCTTTTGCATAATATAATCAACCTTAAATACATCACACTATGAAAGATATAAAAACAAAAAAAATAAGAATTATCATTATGTGATTTTGAACTGGGGAGGAGATTTTAAAACTCGCTCCTAAATTAAGCAAGTTGGGTAATAAAGTATCCGGACCCACATATCCTAAATCCCTAAATATATAAACACAACATATATTTATATTATATAGTAAATATATGTTATAAATACAATACTAGATGATATTGATGAGGCTTTTAGTAAATTTGTCAAAATTCATATTTATGATGTTGTGATACTATCGATTATTCAATCTTTAAATTGAGTGCTCATATTTTGTAGGACTCAATTGGCCCAAGTGATGTTTATGGAGGGATCTCATGTTTGATATGCCTTATTGTCTCAAACATCCTCTTAAATTATGTTTGTTTGAGTAAAATGATTTGTATTTAATTGGCAATTTAAAATTACCTACTTGTATTTGAATTTTGTTATGTAATTTTTATTATTATTGTTTCACCTCTTGATTGCCTAAAATAACTGATAAGATTAAAAGAAGCATGTCACAATTGCATAAGTTGCGTGCAATAATTTTTTTAATATTTCCCAAATTCATGGGTAGTTGTTGGGTACCCAAGGATTTATGGGTAGTAGGCCCAACGAATATTCACACAGGTCTAGGGTACAAATCCAAATGTGAATGAACATGGCGAGGTGAAGTAGTGCACTAGATGATAAATATAAGTACTTTAATAGTTATAGCATGTGTTTTACATGAGAATTTGGTTTAGCATTTTGTAAAGAAATACATGACCTATGTAATTAAAGTATTGTCGATGAATGACAAATTAGTATAAAACAAAAGGACATGAGTTTGATTAGTGTTATCTTTCGTAGGCCGCACAATAATTCCAATTTAAATTTGTAACTCCCAAGAAGTTTGGTCTAGAAATTTTATTTTGAATTATTGACAATCTATTTCCCTTATTAAACGAAGAACTTTCCATATAGCATGATGATCATCCCTCAACCATTTTCTAGGGTTAGCACCCGTCTAGATCTTGTTATGGTTGATAACAATCATAGAGAGAGCATGTGGACTCCACAATACGATAAATGATCCTAAAAATATGATCAACATTAGGTTTTTTATGTATGTGCATGTATGCAATGGATATGTCATGCATACCCTTAAGATAGATGATACAATGAATATGTAAAATTATTGATGCATGAAACACTTTATTTTTTTGACAAATGCATGAAATGATGTATTTCTGTTTTTTTACATATGTGAATGTGTGGTATGCATGAAATGTATGACATTTGTTTTTTGGAATAGGTCATATGCAATGAACTTATTTTCACCTTTTTTTAAGTGAATGCATTATATGCGTCGAACAGAATGAATGCTCATAAAATGAAATGATTTTTTTATGCTTTCCATTATGGCACAAGGACACCTAAGGGCAATGATATTCTTATGTCACTCAAGCCCGGGCGACAATGAGTCACCACTTTTGTTGAGTACAAGTTCCCGACTTTATGACTAATAAGAGATAAATGATAGAAAATATATACTCATGTTTTTTATATAAGGGTACCAATTCTGCAAACCCTGAACTGTCGTCATTAGTGAAAGTTGATGGTCAAAATACACAAATATGACAAGCAAGTGGACCAACCATCATTGGGGTCATACTTGTAATACTCAAGCACAATATGTAATACATTAGCGTAGAGTTTAACTCCTCTCCAGTAATGGAGAGACCATTACTTGAACATGCGGCTGTGATTTTTTTAAATTTATTTATTTATTTTTTATTCAAAAATAATATGGAATCATGACCGTTAAAAACATTTTTTTGTCACATGTCATCCTCCTATCTAGCATTGGACTCTCCAGTACTGGAGATGATCCCTTTCCATTAGCATAATACCAAAGTATGCACGAGGCCCAATGACAACAAAGCTAATATATCTCTAGACTATGGGTAAGAATGGCCTTGTAGACAACCAATAGAATAATGCATGATATATGGAGTATATGTGGGAGTGTGTAAACCTATACAAAGGGAATACATAAAACACCTCAAAACACGCACATAAGGGAAAAGCATAGATCCTTTATCCAAAAGTTCAACATATACCACGTATTACCTTCTAAACAGGGATTCATTATTGGAACAAAATTCATACTTGATTTTGGTAGATGAGTAATATTTTTCTTTCAGATGAAGCATGAATGTAGTTGCTGAGTGATATACCAAAAAATATTTTTTTATAATAAAAGAATTTGTTAGATGTCTCTCATTTCTATGTCTTGAAATAATTTTATGATTATTTTATGGCTCTCTTTAATGGCATTTTATGTCAGTACTCCTCATCCTATTCCCATCCTCATTCTCGTCCTCAACCTCGTCCTCATTCTATCCTATCCTCATCCTCATCCTCATTCTCGTCCTCATCCTATGTCTACGACTGAAGCAGAATATATTTCAGCAACGGAGGGTGTGAAGGAGGCTATTTGGCTCCGAGGTTTGGTAAATGAACTTGGTCTAATACAGGGTGTTCTTACAGTGTTTTGTGATAGTCAAAGTGCTATTCATTTGACCAGGAATAATCGTTATCATGACAAGACCAAACACATTGATATAAAACGTCACTTTATCCGAGATATTGTTGCTATTGGTGAAATTATGGTGGAAAAGATTCACACATCAGAGAATCCAGCAGATATACTTACCAAGCCACTTCCGAATACCAAGTTCCAACTTTGCTTGGACTTGGTTGGTCTCTACAGCACTTGAGTGCCCTTCGGGGCATTATTTGGCGATGAGCAACTTATCAAATTCGAGCCAAGGTGGAGATTGTTAGATGCCTCTCATTACTATGCCTTAAAAGAATTTTATGACAATTTTATGGCTCTCTTTAAGGGCATTTTATGTCACTTTTATGGCTTTGTTTCCAAGCATCCAATGCTTGGAATCCAAGATACCAAGACTTTGCTTGCCTATAAAAGGACACATATAGAGAGCTTCAAAATCATCTTCACAACACACAACATCTCTTTCATTTACACATATATTGTGAGTGCATTCTTGGTGAGAATTCTTGTTCCATTTGAGAGAGTATTTGTGAGAAAAATATTGTCATTTGTCCTCATCATTATAAGAGGATTTCTTGTACTCTTCTTTTTTACATAGTGGAATTTTGCTCTTGATCGCCCGTGGTTTTTTTCCTCTCACACTGAGGGGTTTTTCCACGTTAAATCTTGTGTGTTATTTTCTTTATCCTTTACTTGCTTCTCTTTTGTTCTCAATTGATTCAATCCTGTGCTTCCGCATTGTGCTCTAACCTTAACAAGTGGAATCAGAGCTCTTACTAAATTGAGAATTTCAAAATGTCTGCAAAATTTGACATTGAGAAGTTTGATGGCAAAATTAGCTTTTCTATTTGGCGAGTCCAAATGAGGGCCGTTCTTATCCAGAGCGGATTAAAGAAAGCTTTAGATGGGAAGTCAAAGAAACCAGTTTCCATGACCGATGATCAATGGGACGAGTTGGATGAAAAGGCGCTTTCAACAATTCAACTTTGTTTGTCGAAGGAGGTTCTTCGTGAGGTTGCCAATGAAGAAACCGCTGCGGCTTTGTGGCTGAAGTTAGAAACTTTATACATGACCAAGAGCCTCGCAAACAAGCTTCGTCTCAAAGAACGGTTATACACCATTCGTATGGTTGAAGGTACTCCTATTCAAACTCATCTTGATGAGTTTAATTCTATTATTATGGATATGCAAAATATTGATATTAATATTGAAGATGAAGACAAAGCTGTTTTGTTGGTTGTCTCTTTACCTTCTACCTATAAGCACTTCAAAGAAATCATGTTGTATGGAAATAATGATACCTTATCCTTTGAAGATGTTAAATCTAATTTATTGTCCAAAGAAAAATTTGATCTTGAAGTTAATTCTGTGGACAAGGGTGAGGGCTTAAGTGTTCGAGGTAGAACTCAAGAAAAAGGGAGTACCAATTATAAAAAGTTCAGATCCAAATCCAGAGGTCGCAAATCCAACAAAACTTGTCGCTATTGCAAGAAACCGGGGCATGACATTCCTGATTGTTTTATCTTAAAGAAAAAACAAGAAAAACAAGATAAGGGAAAATTTCAACAATCCTCTGAAGCTGCTAATATTGAAGCCAATTCTGACGGTGATATTCTTTTATCTGTTGTCTCTTATAATAATAGGAGTAAAACAGAATGGATTCTTGATTCTGGATGTACTTTTCATATGTGTCCTTATAAGGACTTATTCACCACTTTTGAACATGTTGACAGTGGTGTTGTTTTGATGGGCAATGATACCCAATGCAAAGTTGCAGGAATAGGTACTATTCAGATCAAGGCTCATGACGGTGTTGTCAGAACCTTGGCTAATGTCCGCTATATTCCAGATTTGAAGCGGAACTTAATTTCTCTTGGCACCCTAGAGTCTCTCGGGTGTAGGTATTCAGCTGAAGGTGGAGTTCTAAAGGTATTGAAAGGTGCTATGGTATTATTGAAAGCTAACCGGATTGGTAGTTTATATGTCTTGCAAGGTTCTGTTGTGACAGGTTCAACAGCTGTATCTTCTTCAATGCATGATAATGACATTACCAAATTATGGCACATGCGCCTGGGCCATATGAGTGAAAAAGGTATGCACCTTCTAAGCAAACAAGGTCATCTTGGTAAACATGGCATTGGTAAATTGGATTTTTGTAAACATTGTGTTTTTGGGAAACAGAAAAAGGTTAGTTTCTCCACTGCAACTCACCGTACCAAAGGTATTCTTGATTATATTCATTCTGACCTTTGGGGGCCTTCTAAATTTCCTTCTCATGGAGGATGTCGCTATATGATGACCATCATTGATGATTTTTCTCGCAAAGTTTGGGTTTATTTTCTGCAGCATAAAAATGAGACTTTCTCCACTTTCAAGAAGTGGAAAACTCTTGTTGAAACCCAGACAGGGAAGAAAGTGAAGAAGCTTAGAACAGACAATGGATTAGAGTTCTGCAATGGTGATTTTAATGAGTTCTGCACAAAAAATGGTATTGCTAGACACAAAACTATTCCAAGAAATCCTCAACAAAATGGTGTTGCAGAACGGATGAACAGGACTCTACTTGAGAGAGTTCGTTGTATGCTCTCAAATGCTGGGTTATGGCATCGGCGTGAATTTTGGGCTGAAGCAGCATCTACTGCTTGTTACCTGGTTAATCGTTCTCCACATTCAGCACTTGATTTCAAAATCCCAGAAGAAATTTGGTCAGGTAATCCTGTTGATTATTCTAACTTAAGAATCTTTGGATGTCCTGCTTATGCACATGTTAATGATGGTAAATTAGCTCCAATAGCTGTTGAGTGCATATTTCTTGGTTATGCCTCTGAGTCTAAAGGATATCGCTTATGGTATTCTGATGCAAAGTCACGGAAATTAATTCTTAGTAGAGATGTGACTTTTAATGAGGATGCATTTTTATCTTCTGGAAAACAATCTATTGTGTCTTCTTCTACTAGTAAAGGTAATCTGTAGGGTACTAGCGAGAAGGTGGAGTTGATAGTGAAACCTACAGTTCCTAATGTTGATGTTCCATCTTCCTCTACAAATCAATCTAGCATTGATGATCATTATGTTGATTGTGATGACAGTACAACTTCTCCTATTCATCAGCAAGAAGATGATTATTGTATTGCTCGAGACAGAAGCAGAAGACTAATTAAAAGGCCAGCTAGATACACTGATGGTGATAATTTAATTGCTTATGCAATGTCAGTTGCACAAGAGGTAAATGATGATGTTGAACCTGCCAGCTATACAGAAGCTGTTTCTTGTGTTGATTCGTCACAGTGGCTAGTGGCTATGAATGAAGAGATTGAAAGTCTTCATAAGAATGGTACTTGGGCTTTGACAGAGCTTCCCGAAGGCAAACGACCATTACGATGTAAATGGATCTATAAGAAGAAAGACGGTATTCCCGGGGTTGAAGATCCAAGATGCAAAGCACGACTAGTTGTTAAAGGTTTTAATCAAAAGGAAGGTATTGACTTTAATGAGATATTCTCACCTGTTGTTCGTCATACTTCTATTCGTGTTTTGCTTGCTTTTGTTGCTTTATTTGATTTGGAGTTGGAGCAACTTGATGTAAAGACAGCTTTTCTACATGGAGAGCTGGAAGAAGAAATTTACATGGAACAACCTGAAGGATTTATTGTTCCTGATAAGGAGCATCTTGTCTGTCGATTGAAGAAATCATTATATGGCCTTAAGCAAGCTCCCAGACAATGGTACATGAGGTTTGATTCTTTTATGATTGGGCAAGGTTATTGCAGGAGTCAATTTGATGACTGTATTTATTTCCAGAAATTTCCAAATGAATCATTCATATACTTGTTACTGTATGTTGATGATATGCTAATTGCTTCACGTGACAAGTCTTTGATCCGGAAATTGAAAATTCAACTCAATAATGAGTTTGAGATGAAAGAATTAGGTGCAGCCAAGAAAATTCTTGGTATGGAGATTCACAGGGATCGTCAAGCTGGTAAATTGTTTTTATCCCAAGAGAAATATATTGAAAGAGTGCTTGAAAGGTTTAATATGAATAATTGTAAACCTGTTTCTACTCCACTTGCTGCACATTTCAAGTTATCTTTAGATCTTTGCCCACATACAGAGGAAGAGATGGAGCGTATGTCACATATTCCTTATGCTAGTGCAGTTGGTAGTCTTATGTATGCTATGGTGTGCACTAGACCTGATTTAGCATATGCTGTTAGCATGGTAAGTCGATATATGCATAATCCTGGAAAGGATCATTGGAGTGCTGTAAAATGGATTTTTCGGTATCTAAAAGGTACTTCTGGTATTGGCTTGGTATTTGACAGAAACAAGGCTACAACTGATGACGTTGTAGGTTATGTTGATTCGGATTATGGTGGTGATATTGACAGAAGGAGGTCTCTTTCTGGTTACATCTTTACTCTCTGTAATAGTGCTATTAGCTGGAAAGCTACTCTTCAGTCCATTGCTGCATTGTCTACGACTGAAGCAGAATATATTTCAGCAACGGAGGGTGTGAAGGAGGCTATTTGGCTCCGAGGTTTGGTAAATGAACTTGGTCTAATACAGGGTGTTCTTACAGTGTTTTGTGATAGTCAAAGTGCTATTCATTTGACCAGGAATAATCGTTATCATGACAAGACCAAACACATTGATATAAAACGTCACTTTATCCGAGATATTGTTGCTATTGGTGAAATTATGGTGGAAAAGATTCACACATCAGAGAATCCAGCAGATATACTTACCAAGCCACTTCCGAATACCAAGTTCCAACTTTGCTTGGACTTGGTTGGTCTCTACAGCACTTGAGTGCCCTTCGGGGCATTATTTGGCGATGAGCAACTTATCAAATTCGAGCCAAGGTGGAGATTGTTAGATGCCTCTCATTTCTATGCCTTAAAAGAATTTTATGACTATTTTATGGCTCTCTCTAAAGACATTTTGTGTCACTTTTATGGCTTTGTTTCCAAGCATCCAATGCTTCATATCCAAGATACCAAGACTTTGCTTGCCTATAAAAGGACACATATAGAGAGCTTCAAAATCATCTTCACAACACACAACATCTCTTTCATTTACACATATATTGTGAGTGCATTCTTGGTGAGAATTCTTGTTCCATTTGAGAGAGTATTTGTGAGAAAAAATATTGGTATTTGTCCTCATCATTATAAGAGGATTTCTTGTACTCTTCTTTTTTACATAGTGGAATTTTGCTCTTGATCGCCCGTGGTTTTTTTCCTCTCACACTGAGGGGTTTTTCCACGTTAAATCTTGTGTGTTATTTTCTTTATCCTTTACTTGCTTCTCTTTTTGTTCTCAATTGATTCAATCTGTGCTTCCGCATTGTGCTCTATCCTTAATAGAATTCTAATTTTTTAAAAAGACATCGTTGATTTTTTTCTCTTTATTTTCAAAACTCAACTACCTTTGCTTCCACATTAAATTCCAAATACCATTTCATGTAGAGTATAGTGTCATTCTTAAAGTCATATGTTACTTGTGTTGTAACATCTCAACCTTAATATGTGACTCCTCTTGACATATGAATTCAATGAGCATATCACTAATTAAGCTTACTAATTCCCTGCAATTATTTATTACCCATCACCTTAAGGACTTGTAGTCACAAAATCTATTATGTCTCTAAGATAATGGGTTTAAGTCATGGAAATCTCCCGTTACAAAGAATAAATCATTGCAGTGATTTTTTAAGCTAAAGGGTGATACACCCAATGAACTCATGGGCCATGAGGGTTTCTTGTGAAGGTTAGGGTGTCACACGCATGACTAATGGTATGGCATGATTAATGGCGACAACATATAAGGATGCCACATTACTAATTTGGTTCTTGATTTATGTTGCATTATTAATATGGTTCATGATTTATGATGACTTGGTGACCTAAGGTACAATGATCATAGTTGAGTGGAGGGTGGTAAGTTAGTGTATTTTGGTGAGAATTCTTGTTTCATTTGAGAGAGTATTTGTGAGAGAAAATATTATCCGTTGTCATTATTACTATAAGATAATTTATTGTATTTTCCTTTTTACATAGTAGAACTTTGCTTGTGAGCTCCCATGGTTTTTTACCTATCGAAGTGAGAGAATTTTTCACATTAAATCATGTGTGTTCTTTTTCTTGCTACTTTATTTTCTTCTCTTTAGTTCCCGGTTGAATCAATCTTGTGATTCCGTATAGCGCTCTATTCTTAACAAATGGTATCGGAGATCTTGTTCAATTGAGAAGTTTGATGACAAGGTTAGCTTTTCTATTTGGTGATTCCAAATAAGAGTCATTCTTATCCAGAATAGACTTAAGAAAGCTTTAGATGACAAGTCAAAGAAACCACCTTCCATGACCAATGATCAATGGGACGAGTTAGATGAAAAGGTGGTTTCATCAATCCAACTTTGCTTGCCCAAAAAGGTTCTTCGTGAAGTTGCCAATGAAGAACTCGATTCGACTTTGTGGCTAAAGTTAGAAACTTTATACATGATGAAGAGTCTCACAAGCAAGCTTCGTCTCACAAAATGGTTATATATCATTCGAGTGTTTGAAGGTACTCATATTCAAACTCATATTGACGAGTTTAACAATATTATTATGATTATGCAAAATATTCATATTAGTGAAGACGAGAATAAAATTGTTTTGTTAGTTGTCTCTTTACCTTCTACTTATAAACACTTCAAATAAATTATGTTGTATGGAAATAATGATACCTTATCCTTTAAAATGTTAAATCCAATTTATTGTCCAAATAAAAATTTTATCTTGAAGTTCAATTCGTGGACAATGATGGAGGATTAAGTGTTCGAGGTAGAACTCAAGAAAAACATACTACTAGTTATAAAAAGTTCATATACAAATCTAGAGGACGCAAATTCAAAAATAACTTGCCGCTATTGCAAGAAACTTGGCCATGATATTCGTGATTGTTTTATCTTGAAGAAAAAACAAGAAAAATGAAAATTTCAATAATCTCCTGAAACTGCTAATATCGAAGCTTACTCTGATAGTGATATTTTTTTATAAATTGTCTATTCTAATAAGAGGAGTAAAACATAATGAATTCTTGATTTTTGATGTACTTTTAATGTTTGTTCTTATAAGGACTTATTTATCACTTTTGAACATGTTGATATTGGTGTTTTTTTAACAGGCAATGATACCTGATGTAAAGTTGTAGGAATATCTACTGTTTAGATCAAGACTCATGATGATGTTGTTAGAACTTTGGTTAATGTCCATTATATTCCATATTTGAAGTGAAACTTAATTTTTGAGGTGGAAAAGTTATCCACAATCAATAATCCATCCAAATTAACTCCATCCGTTAGAGCTAATGGATTCAAATGGATGTAATCCAATAGATAGTGAATAATGGATGGATTCAAATCCATTAATTATAGCTAATGGATGAATTCTAATCAGTCCATTATATCTAATGGATATCCTTGGATCTATACATTTGGATAGACAGTCGATCCATCCAAAAAACAAATTCAAAAAAATGATATTTTTTTTCTTTTCAATTTCATAAATATTTAAGAATATTAAATTTAAGCAAATTTATTTATGATTCTCACTCTCACTTTTAATATTTTATTAAATTGATATCAATGATAATACATGTGTATGTAGTTAATATTAAAAGTTTATTCTAAAGTACATAACATATATAAGTATAAGAAAAAATGTATGCACTGACAGTATATGACTTTTTTTACACTGTCATTGCATTATCCTCCATTTATATTTAATCAATCATAATTGACTCTTCTAAATAAGTAATCCAAATGAGTGATGGATGATGTATTGATTAGGTATAAATCTTTACACTCACAATGCATACATATTACACTCTATAAGTATTTGTTAAAATATTTATACGTAGAACCTTAAATGTCACATGCTTGTTGAATATTGTAAAAAGTGGTTGTTTTAAAAGTTTAAAAAATCACTTTTTTTTTAAATAATCACTTTTTAAAAAATCAGTATTTTAAAAGTGATTTTAGAAAATATTTTATTGAGATAGTAGTTTTTAAACTAATATTTTTCTTCAACAATGTTTTTAGTTCCAATAAAAAAATAAATGGATTGGATATTCATCCATCCAAATCCATGAAAATGGAGTCATGGATGAATTGGATGGATTGCAATCCATTGGATATGGATAACTTAAAATATAGTTGAAGGGGATTTATATAGATTGATGAATGGCTTCCATCCATCCTTTAGCATCCATATCCAAATCCACGCATTTGCCACCCTTACTTAATTTCTCTTAGCACCCTAGAGTCTCTCAATGCAGGTATTCATTTGAATTTGGATTTCTAAATGTATTGAAAGGTGTTA
Source organism: Lupinus angustifolius (assembly GCF_001865875.1). NCBI lineage: Eukaryota > Viridiplantae > Streptophyta > Magnoliopsida > Fabales > Fabaceae > Lupinus > Lupinus angustifolius. The sequence goes on along the minus strand of NC_032009.1, from coordinate 4,240,194 downwards.
TGGTATTATCGAAAGGTAATCTAATTGGTAGTTTATATGTCTTGTAAGGCTCTGTTGTAATAGGTTCAGCAGTTGTATCTTCTTCAATGTTTGATCATGATGTCACCAAATTATGGTACATGTGTATAGGCCATATGAGTGAAAAGGACATTCACCTTCTGAGCAAGCAAGGTCATCTTGGTAAACATAGCATTAGTAAGTTGGAGTTTTATAAACATTGTATTTTTGGGAAACAAAAAAAAGTTAGTTTCTCCACTTCATCTCACCATACCAAATGTATTTTTTATTATATTCATTTTGACCTTTGGGTACCTTCTAAAGTTCCTTCCCTTGATGGATGCCACTATATGATGACTATATTGATGATTTTTCTCGAAAATTTTGGGTTTAATTTCTGCAACGTAGAAATGAGAGCTTCTCTACTTTCAAGAAGTGAAAAACTCTTGTTGAGACTTATATGGGGAAGAAAGTGAATAATCTCATAACGAACAATAGGTTAGAGCTTTGTAATAGTGATTTTAATGAATTTTACTTTACATCATGGCATTGCTAGACATGAAACCATCACAATGAATCCCCAACAAAAGAGTGAATAAACATCAATCTACTTGAGAGAATTCGTTGTATACTCTCAAATGCTAGGTTATGGCGTCAACGTGAATTTTTGGCCAAAGTAGCATCTATTACTTGTTACTTGGTCCACCATTCTCCACATTTGGAACTTGACTTCAAAATTCTAGAAGAAATTTGGTTAGGTAACCCTGCTGATTATGCAAATTTTATAATTTTTGGATGTCCTGCATATGCACATATTAATGATGGTAAATTAGCTACAAGTGTTATGCATATGAGTTTAAGGGATATCGTTATGGTGTTCTGATTCAAACTCCTGGAAATTAATTCTTGGCAGAGATGTGACTTTCATTGAGGATGCATTCTTATATTCTGGAAAACAATCTTTTGTGTCTTCTTCTACAAGTATAGTTAATCTTTAGTGTACTAACGAGAAGGTAGAGTTGGTAGTAAATCATGTAGCTCTTAATATTAGTGTTCCATCTTCCTCTACAAATGAATCAACTATTGATGAACTTATGTTGATTGTGATGACAATACCACTTATCTTATTCATTATCATGAACATGATTATTGTATTTTCTGAGATAGAGCCATAAGACTAATTAAATGTCAGCTAGATACATTGATAGTGATGATTTAATTGTTATGCATTGGCAGTTGCACAAGAAGTAAATGATGGTGTTGAACCTACCAGCTATATAGAAGCTATTTCTTGTGATGATTCTTCACATTGGCTATTGGATATGAATGAAGAAAATTAAAGTCTTCATAAGAATGGTACTTAGGCTTTGATAGAGCTTCCCAAAGGCAAGTGACCATTGAGATTTAAATGGGTGTATAAGAAGAAAGACGACATTCTCGGGGTTGAAGATCCAAGATGCAAAGCACAACTAGTTGTTAAAGACTTTAATCAAAAGGAATTTATTGGATTTAAAGAGATATTCTCACATGTTTTTTGTCATACTTGCATTTGTGTTTTGCTTGCTTTTGTTGCTTTATTTGATTTGGAGTTGGAGCAAATTGATGTAAAGACAACTTTTCTACATGAAGAGCTGAAATAAGAAGTTTACATGGAACAACTAGAGAGATTTATTGTTCTTGATAAGGAGCATCTTCTCTTCTAATTGAATAAATCTTTATATGGCCTTAAACAAGCTTCCAAACAGTGGTATAAGATATTTGATTCTTTCATGATTGGGAAAAGTTATTACAAGAGTCAATTTGATGATTATTTTTATTTCTAAAAAGTTCTAGATGGTTACTTCATATATTTATACTTTATGTTGATGATATGTTAATTGCTTCACATGAGAAGTCTTTGAACAGTAAATTGAAAACTAAACTCATTAATGAGTTTGAGATGAAGGAATTAGATGTAGCCAAGAAAATTCTTAATATGAATATTCACAAGAACCGTCAAGTTGGTAACGTGTTCTTATCTAAACTTAAGTATATTGAGAGAGTGCTTGAAAAGTTTAATATGAATGATTGCAAACATGTTTCTATTCCACTTGTTGTACATTTCAAGTTATCTTCAGATCTTTGGCAATGAAAGTGCAAAGTGTCAAGATAGCACTATTATATTGCCTATGTTTTGATGAAGACAAGGATTTAGTGAAAGCTTGAAGATAACTCAACAAATCAACATGCCAAGGATTTAGTGAAAGCTTGAAGTTATCTTCAGATCTTTGGCAATGAAAGTGCAAAGTGTCAAGATAGCACTATTATATTGCCTATGTTTTGATGAAGACAAGGATTTAGTGAAAGCTTGAAGATAACTCAACAAATCAACATGCCAAGGACTCAAGAGCTTCATGTCTAGACTAGAGTCATAAATAGAGTCATCATTAGTAGTCTTAGATATGTGTCTTAGTTATTGAGTCTAGGTTATGTAAACCTAGATGCAAATCTCATAAGTTCTAAAAACAATCATATCATTTACATGAGACATGTCATCTAGATTATTATATGTTCATGCATTAATCATACATGTTATTTGTGCATCTTAGGCATAACTTAATGGTAAAACATGTATAGTTGATAAGTATAACAAATAGGTAGTTTACCATTTAATCTCTTAGCTGAAAAATATGTTAGTTAATCAATTAAGCAAGGTGTTAATCGATTAATGTGAAATTAGTTTTAACAGATAACTGAAAAACATAATTCAATTATTCTCAACAACCCGTTAATCGATTAAAAGGGCACTTAATCGACTAACTGAGCGACAAACAACTTTTCTATGTAAACTGTGTTTTTACACCATGCTACATACATACATTCATTCATTTTTAGAATTGCTAAGTTGCATTTTTTTTGTGCTCATTGTGTGTCATATAGGCAGAGAGAAATGCATGTGAGATAGTGAGAGATAGTATCATGCTTAGGATTTAAAATGTCATCCAATTGCATGTGATTAAATGTGTTCATCATTCTATCTTTTCTTGCATGATTCTTGCATTTCTTTTATAGACTTCATAGGGTAGAAATTATATGTTTCTGCATAATTCTGAACTCGTACATATTCTTCTTAATTTGTGAGATTTGTATAGGTTTTATAGTTGGATTTGAATTGTAACTAATATTTGAGCCATATTGTACTTTATAATACTATGTTTTGTGTTGTTTTTGTGATAAGGAAAGTTGTCTCTTGGTGTCTTACCACCAAAGAGATTCAGTGAGTCTTTACCAAGACTTAGAGGTCTTGAGTTTAGAACATATATTTGGCTAGGGCTAGATCATAAGAAATGTTTTCTTAGGCGATTAGAGTAGTCAAACCAAGATAGGGGCTCTAAGTATTCAAGAAAGGAGCGTCTAAGGTCTTGTATTGGAAGTGTGCATGTAATATATATTCGTTTCAATATTAGTGAAGAAAATCTCCCGATATCAGAAGGGGAGGCCTGGATGTATTTTGCTAGTGGATCCGCAAATGAACTAGGATAAAATTCCTTATTGCAGGTTTTTTCTATCCCTTATCTCTTTACTTTTCAAGTTGTTTAATTGCCTATTTTAGCTGATATTTTGAATTCTGAAATTCTGCCATATAGAGATTAATTTTGTTCAAATATATATGTTGTATCGTTTCTATAATATCAGTGAGTGGCTGTTCAAACAAGTCATTCAGCAACTTGTTGTTTTGTGCAATTTAATCGATTAAGTCAGTGCTTTAATCGATTAACTTGGCATTTTCTAGTATAGGGCTTTGGTGCGAAAAGCGTTATTTGGGAACCGCGACACCTATTCACCCCCTCTTCTAGGTACGTTCTGTCCACTGATACCTAACAAATGGTATCAGAGCTAGTACGACGTGCTAGCTCCATCGTATATACGTGATCCTTAAGGGAAAACAAATGGGTTCCACCAACCCCTTTGGCGGTGATGGGGCATCCATTAACCGTCATCCCGTATTCAGTGGCGAAGGATATGCCTACTAGAAAGTCCGCATGAAAATATTCATAGAAGCCATTGACTCGAATATTAGGGAATCCGTAGTCAATGGGCCTTTCGTTCCGCAACATTTAGTGGACGATGAACCGAAAGAAAAACCGAAAAGTCTATGGATCGATGATGAACGTAAAAAGGTTCAACACAACCTACATGCTAAAAACATCATCACATCGGTCCTATCTATCATTGGCAATTTGGGCAAAGCCTATGCGGCCTGCCCGTCCGTATGTTTTGGGCGGGCAGGGCATGCAAATTGTGTCTATCCGCCCTAAAATGTCCACCCAACATGCCATTTTCGCCCATGGGCATTTAAAATGGGCTGGCAGGGTGGCCCATGGGCATCAATGAGCATTAGAATAAGAAATTTGATGGGTCAAGTATGGCAAAAGTAATTCATGTTCTCACCACTTGAGTGCATGTAACAATTTCCAAAATATAATATCTTACCAATTAAATGCATGTCCGGTTTATGCAAAACAATATGTTATGTTTTGTATTTTTAATCTTACTGTCACACTATGTATCCATGTAATCTAAAGTACTTTGTCATTTTTAGCTTTTTTGTTTAATTTAGGGCGACCCAGAAGACTGCCATGCCCATGTTTAGGGCGGGCGGGGCATGATATTTCATGCCCGCCCTAATTTTGGTGGGCATTGTGTGGACATGGGCAGGGCGGGCAGGGCTGCCCTTATTGTAGAGGATGTCCCTGCAACTAGCAGATATATCCATTTTTTAAGTGAAATGAAATATTAACAGATTTCTTTATTAATTGTAATATCATAGCTCATTCTATTATTAATAATAATGGGTTCTTACTATTTAAGTTTTAAAAAATGATTAAATGATATTAATTTAGAAAGTTTTAAGATATACTATTTAAACACACAATACTACATTTCATATTTAGTGTTTTAAATTAAAATAATGATTAAATGATGTTAATTGAGAATGTTTTAAGATATATTTAAATGTATTTCATATAACTTTAAAACATAATTTTAAAGTAGAAATAAATTAAGTTTAGTAGAAAAATAGTAAACCAAGAACTAAAATGAGGTCAAGAATGAATTGCAGTGAAAAATACTAACTTGAAGAAAATCCTTAACACCCAAAAGTAAAATCTGAAATTTTAAGTCGATTGTCAAACTAAATGACATATGAATAATTGAAAAGTGAAGACAACTTCCACCATATATTTATAGCATCATTATTAACCTTTGTAAATAAACAAAACGTTCATCACTTCATTATTCACGTACCCTTCCCAGAAAAGAAAAGTGAAATTTAAAAGTAGAAACAAATCAACTATAGAAAAATATCAAACCCAAAATCAAACCACGGAAGTGAATGATGTATTACAGCTAAAGATCATAACTTGAAGAAGTTCTTTCACATCTTGGAAAGAAGAGAACAACTTCAACCATGCATTTGTAATTATTAATCATTAGAAATAAACAAATTAAACAAAATTAATTACGAAACAAGAGTACTGAAGCTTTGCATTAGACGAAATCGAATACCCATAATATGAAAATTAAATAATTTGAAACTTCCAAACAATATAGAAGAAAGTCATAACAAAATGACAAAATGGCTTATCAGGATACTCGATGATGAAAATGGATTTAATACTGAAACCCCCATCTATTTGAAAAATACATGTTTTGGATCAGATCCAGAACTTTAGTATGTGTGGATAAACCTTGATGACAGTTGTGAGAATTCAAATATGTTCAAAATTATATTAGTTTTTTTTTCTTTTAAAGTTTTTATCTCTTTGATTGCTGAAAATGAAATCAAATTTTATCTAGCAGTGAACATCTCGTTAGATCAATTCATGAATGATGAAGTAATGAAAAAATAAAATGAGTATAAAATCATACATCATTTGACAATGGAAGATATTAGATCTGTCTAATAAATATGAAAAAAAATGTAGGAGAAGTAGTTTGTGAGTTTCAAAAGAAGAGAATATTAAGAAGTAAATTGAAATAAGAATAGAGAAGAAAATTAATAAGTAAATTGAAATGAAATAAGAGTAGAGAGATAAAAGATTAATTTGATGAAAATAACGTCTTCATTGGACAATCTATTCTCACATATATTTATATTAAGATAGTAGAAGATGAATATAGTGTGTGTTATAAGAATATGTGAGTATTTTAGAGGGAAAAAAATTAAGGAGATGTTGACATGTGTCTATGATGACATGACAAAGAGTTTTTTATTATTATATAGATAACAGATAGAAGTTGTGCAAAATCAAAATAAAGTCTATGCACAAAGAGGAGAGGATGGATGCAAAATACACTAAATGAAGAGATAGCAATTACTCAAGGAAGTATTTTAAATTATAGTGTGATTGACACTATCCAAAATGTATTACTGTTGTAATTGTGATTGTATTGATCATATTTTCTCAATATTTTATATAGTGGTAAACAAAATATAATCATAACCATGAATACAATTTAAAACACAATATCTAGGATTATTTTTAGGTTTTGCATGAAAGTCTAGTTTTGGAGGGGAGAGAATGGATAAGATGGCTTTAGAAAGTCTATCTCTTACTTGGATGTTAGATGAAAGAGATGAGAAGATTTTGAAAAGGTTTCTAAAGCCCTCTAAAACGTTTTTTGTGCCTATTTTCATAGTTTCTCAAGTTTGGGATTTTTCTAGCGACAAAATGTTAAAATACCTAACTATAATCAATTAAATTATATAATTATATTCTTGTCCATTTCTCAATTTTAATTATATTTTTAAAGAGAATAAAAAAATATTTATGCATTATCATTACTTTATTCCTCTGTCATCTAAATTTCCACTCCTAAAACAAAGGAGATGATCACCTCCCTTTCCCCTTCCCTTCTTCTCCATCATTGTTTTTTGATCCATCTGCTTCTCCTTCCCTCATAACTTCCAAACATACTATTAGAAGTAAAATTGTACAGCTATCAAATACCATACACTGACTATGCATTATTCATCATTCATATTTAACATTACTAACTTTTAAATATAAATAATACAAATAAAATAAATGATAAATAATATACTGATTATATTTAAATTTTTACACTGGCAATATAGTCATACTTTTTGAAAAGTAAAATTGTACAACTAGCAAATACCATATACATAGATTAACAATACAGCTAAAATAATAGCTGGAATGGGCCGAGAGAATTATGAAAGACCCTTAAATAGCGCCCTAGAATATGGTATTTATGAAGAAAAATTTAAATATTGAGTCAGACCATTCTTTATAAATATATATAAATTACTTAGCTGAAAGCATATATTGAGAGAGAAAGAAAATAAGAGAGAGATATGGAAGAAAATGATAAAGGTACAGTTTGTGTAACAGGTGGAATTGGTTATATAGCATCATGGTTAATTATGAGTCTTCTTCAACATGGTTACTCAGTTAGAGCCACAATTAGATCCCACCCAGAATCAGGTATGAACTGATTTACATGTATAATCTTTTATTTCTCAAATTGAGTAACATATTTTTTTCCTATTGTTCCTTCTTAGGCATTCGAAAATTTTATTTATAATATAAACTTAGCTACATAAGCATCACAATAGATAGGCTAGCTTTACACCTTTTAGAAAAGGTTGAAGCATTGATAAATACCAACCTTATCATGTGCTCCAAGAATATACAAACACTAATGGTTGTAAATGTCATTCTTATTAGAATGCTTTGTTCTATTGAAGCCTTTATGATCTCCAAATTAATACATTAATATACTAAAAGTTAACCCTTCCTGCATAACATGGCCTATAGTTTAGAGAATGAAAGTTTGAAAATATTGCTCCTACAACAAGGAATGAGAAAAAGTTAGTTAATGATCACATATTTTAACACACCAACTTTGAGTTATCATGTGTTACTGTATTTTAATGTTATGTTTAGGACACAATAAGAGATATAAGATAGGATAATCTTTTCTATAATGTTGAAATAAAGTTTGGTGAATATTGGACAAAGCTATCCTTTTGGCTTATCATATCCTAGTCATTTAGTGTATTTTTTATTTCATGTTTAGGAGCTGGATTAAAAATTAGGAAGATAAGATAGGACACTTTCTCTCCCTCGTACCTCATATTTGAATGGTTACTACTATTATTACCACCAATACATCAATGTGATTATTAACTATTGCGCACCAAATGTCATACCTAATAAATATTTATGAACCAAATATATAGGATATAGAACAAGATAAAATAGTGGAGTCTTTTCCATTCATATCCTCAAAATGAACATGGTTGGGGACGTGGCCTTGGAAGTTGGTAATAGTAAGCCCAAGATTTGGAGGGTCTATGAGAGAAGACGTGGGAAAAGAATGAATGAGGCTGAGCTGGCAAAAGACAAAGGGGAAAAAGGGAAATCAGTTGGTATTTAGGATATGATGGAGGTAGTGAGAAATATCTAAGAATTCTGTTTATAGAAAGAGAAATAGAGAACCTTCTCTAGGATTGATAGCTGAGGCTATCAATAGTTATTTTCATACTTCATAAGTGTAATATGTTCTTCATCATATCAATACAAAAGTTTATCATTGTTTACCTTTCTTTTCCTCACTACATCTTCTTATCTTCTACTGTCATAACTCTAACAATTGGTCCAACCTGCCGGATCCATAAACAACGGAGGAGTGAACCACAGTAGATGCCACCAAAAATGTCAGATAGGGTTGAAGCTTTGGAAGAGCAAATAGGAGAGGTCAAAACAACTCTGCAAACCTTAGTTTCTCAAATGCAGACACAGAGTTTGGTGCTGGCAGAATTGAATCATCAATTCAATCAAAAAAATAGCGAAGGAGAGACAGAGCATTCTTGCGATGAAATCTTGAGTGGTGAATCACGACTTTCGGGGAAGAAGGTGAAGCTACCTGCGTTTGAAGGAGATGACCCAGTCGCATGGATTACCCGCGCTGAAATTTATTTTGATGTGCAGAACACTCCGGATAACATGCGTTTGAAGTTGGCAAGGGTGAGTATGGAGGGAACCACGATTCACTGGTTCAATTTGTTGCTCGAAACAGAAGACGCCTTGTCATGGGAGAAATTAAAAAAAGCCCTCATTGCGCATTATGGAGGAAGGCGATTGGAGAATCCGTTTGAAGAATTATCCACCCTATGACAAACGGGGAGTGTGGAGGAATTTGTGGAAGCTTTTGAGTTATTATCGTCCCAAGTAGGGCGTTTACCAGTGGTAAAATATTTGGGGTACTTTATGAGTAGGTTGAAACCTCGAATTAGAAGAAGGATACACACTTTAAATCCTCAAACAAGGATACAGATGATGAGGATGGCCAAGGATGTGGAGGATGAGTTGCGGGAAGAGGATGATGAAGGGGAGAAACATTATAGAAGGAGGCATCCAGGGGCTCGTAGTGAGTGGAATGGGCCAATCCTGATTAATAGAAGTGGGGCGGCCCAAAATCAAAGAACCCGGTTCTCTCCTTTGTTGGACAAATATGGCTTTCAAGTGATATTAATGTACTTTCAAGTGAAGTGATAAGGATGTTAAATATGACCCCAATCACAACTACAACGTGTGAATGTTGCTTTACCAATTACATATTATTTTCTTAACCCAATAACTTGAATGATTTTTATTATTTGTCTTCAATTCATTAGCAGCATAACAACAAAGGAGAGTGATTTCTCACACAGTTGAACTGTTGAATGAAGGACTATCAATGGAACAACAAATAACAAAAATATAGGAACTTTATAATACTGGTGAGTAAGACCAATTACATTATTTTCACTCTCTTTCATCTTGTATATGTGGAATTTTGCATCTATGATGTATAGGTTATGAGCATTAGATTACTCTATGAAATTTGAGTAATTTTGAGTCCTTTTCATTTAGTGTCTTTGATATATGTTTTTTATCACAAACTTCTTTAGATAGACATAAACTCCTTTATTAAATGGCATAATGATATTTTGCATATAGATTATCTCAAAATATTAGTCTTCTTTCCAAATTGGGTGCCAAACAGTATCTTCATATAACCTATCACATAGGATATCCTTTTAGTTTAAAAGTACACAATGACAAGAGTAGACATGATAAGAAAGAGAAACAAAAATAAGTCAAATTGAAAGTGTTTTTTGTAGACATATACGAAACAGAGCACATGATTCTGTATAATATATTGCAGAACTTGACAATATTTGCATATAGTATGAATTCTCTTCTTTCTATATCACCACCACCTTGTGTTTGTGTACTTGAGAAAAATAAATTTCATATGTAATAGAGAGATGGGTAATTCACAACATCAAAATTAACTACGTAGCACACTTTGCTTCCGTCCCTATCAACTCAAATTTATTGAACTAATAAAGGTTATGTTAAGTATTAACAATATTAAAGCATGTTTTAATATTCCATATTGAATGGAAATATAGCAATTAGAGTTCCTCTACAACTATACATATTAATTATAGATAACTTATTAAAGAGTGGCTTAGACCCCTTGGCGAGACCAAAACTTGGGATTTTGTAGTTGTTTGGAAATATTTGGATCACCCAACCATGTACTCTTGCTGTTACACATTATCCATTCCTTTTTTTTTTGTTTTATCTTTCTATTTTCATTAATTTGACAATCTTGTGTTTGATGATTTGTACATATTTGTATGTGTAGGTATATTTAGTGGTTGGGTTGTTGTAGTGGGAGTTGTAGCAAAGAAAACATTGAGCAGCATGTGATCAAGCCCAAATAAGAAGAAATGGATTATGATGATCAATCTCAATTGGCTCCCAATCTCATGACTGTTGTTGTTCTTTGTCCTTTGGTTTGAGCCAGTAAAGCTTGTAGCGTATTAAATATAATTATGTCAGATGCAACAAATTTTTATGTTGTTTTTTGTTTAAGATTTCATATGAATTAGTATTTCCATGAATCTCATGACTTTTCACCCCATATAATTATGCCAGGTGCAACAAATTGGGTTGCAG